>NC_054707.1:45344891-45642391 GCF_016097555.1 Gigantopelta aegis | reverse complement strand
GTATGTGTGTGTGTATGTATGTGTATGCATGTTTGTGTGTATGTATGTATGTGTGTGTGTATGTATGTATGTATGTATGTGTATGTGTGTGTGTGTGTGTGTGTGTGTGTTGTGTGTGTGTGTGTATGTATGTATGTATGTGTCTGTCTATCTGTCTATCTATCTATCTATCTATCTGCCTGCCTCTCTGTTTGTCTGTTTCTGTCTGATAGTTCACGTGATGAGTATGTAACTGAATATCTAGTTAAAGCAAACGAGCAGCTAGACAGATCACGTGACAAGTGATATCTTGCTGGTAGCAGTTTATGAGTTTGCATTAAACGGTCGGCGTGGCTGCGGGATAAATGCACTTCCTAACTCACTCTTTTAACATGGTCGTTTATATTCACCTCCTCACAGATCTGACAGTACATAATACGCCGTGTTCTATGTCTTCGTTTCATTTCAACTTTTATTTTCGAGCTCGATGTCAAATTAAGGTTCATGCACGCTGTTCTGGGCGCATGGGTTCTGTCCAGAACATATTGTTAGTGGTTAGCGAAAGTAAAACTCGTGTAATGTCTTTAATCGACCCACCCACCTTCACGATTGAGATGTATCAGGTATCGAACTCGGTACATATCAGTGTGATCGATTAACCATTTCGCCACCGAGGCCGATCAGGCGATTTGCTGTGATACACTGGTAACGTCATGGACACTTGCCTAACTCGCTCCTAAACTATAAGTAGATATATGCAGTCCAATCAAGTCCAGTTCCATTTAGTTCCATCCAGTCCAGTTCTATCCAGCCCAGTCCAGTATAATTATATCCTCCCAGTATATTATTCAAGTCGACTCATTGCAGTCGAATCTTAGTCAGCCATCCAATCCGATTTAGTTCAGTCCAGTTCATTCTAGTCCAATCCAATCAAATTAAATCAATTTCAATCTATGTCTATCCAAATCAGCCCAGCCGCATCTAGTCTGCATGCAATTCGTTTAAATTCAATTACGATCCATCCAGTTTCTTCTCAAGTGATTATCGTCCAGGCGTGTTTGTTGTGTATATAAACTAGCAGGTTTCAGACGTACACCAGCTTGTGTCTCAAAGGATCAAAGTTCGAAGTGCACAGTGTTTGTGGTCATAAAATGGTGTTTCATTTGGCCTGTAACTTTCAATAATTTAATTTTTACTAGTTTCATTTGTACCAGCTACTATTGTGCTTGAAACGTCCAGTGGTTTACTAAAAATAGGATGGCATTTTTTGTGTGTGTGGAACTTGGGTATCTAAAGACGCTTCCCGTTATGTCTGAAACGAGCAGCTTACACCCACCCCAATTGTTTTTATCTTTACCATAAGGGTGAGGGGTTGTAGTACATGGTGTATATGTTGATTGGAACGTTGCGTGTAGCAGGAATAACCACATATGTTACGATTGCCGTCCATGTGATTTGATTTGGTGATATAGTGCACGCCCATGAATCTGGGACCTTCACAATTCATCCCTATTTACAACAGGATAATTAGGTTGAGATTTACTTCCATTTTTGTCTACATATCTACAATCTACATTCCAACATACCAGCACCCATCGTGTTTGTAATGGGAGTATTTTGCTCCCCGTGATGTCATCCGTATATTTAGCCTTATTAAAAAACCCCACCCACATTCTTGTTATCTCTCGGTGGAAATATGGCCTAGTGACTTTAACAACCCAATGCCATCAATTTTGAGTTTGTATTCGGCACAGTTCATAATGTGATAGATTATAATAATTGGTACTGGAATGAGTGTAGAGGTCAGAGGCAGTAGGGAAGTTTCCATTCATAACTTTCTGCTTGACTGGGTGCTAATATCTATTCATGACGTTCTCTTCCAAGTGATGTACGACGATGGGTCAGACCTACATTCCGATAAGTCGCCATCGCTGATGCAGGGCCCGTGATCTGTCAATCATTAGGATTATATATCGCCCACTTATTGCCAGTCGTGTCCATGTTTGCGAACACGTTCAGGGAAGTGATAATAATAAAAAAAAGAAACAGTTATTTTTACCACAGAAGACGTTTAGCCGCCATATGTCGGTTTACTGTATCCTAGCAAAAACAAGATAAGAGTACACATTTTACTGTGTGCACTTGTCACGTATTTGTGACATACAAGGTATTTTGGCTGGAATCAAAACATTTCTAGAACTAGGTATTAAAGACAGTGACAGACCAAACATTTCCATACTACCTTTTAATATAATCAATGCATTTGGCCGAATTATCCTTCAAGTTAAAGGGACATTCCTAAGTTTACTGCACTTTTTAAGATGTTATCGACAAACAGAGACTTTTTAACGATTGTAATTACATATCAAATATATTTTTCTGCATAAAGTATTAGTGGCTGTATATTAAATGTGTTTCTGATCGTTGTAATATTTGTACTAGGTTGAATTTCATTTTATTTCCTAAAATATTGTTTTTTCGTACGTACGAAATTATTTGAACACAAAATCCAGTTTGTGCTTCTTAGAAATATTAAGAAGACCAGAAGCACATTGAATATACAGCCACTGATATTCTAAACAAGAAAATATATTTAATATGTAAGTTTAATCGTAGAAATATTTTATTAGTCGGAAACATCTTACAATGCAGAAAACTCAGGAATGTCCCTTTAATGATGACACCAAACTAGAACTATTATGGCTGACACATCGACCACCCTTCTATTTGCCCCTTCAGATTTCCATCATCTTCATACGTGGTAATACGAAGGACGGCTTTCAAGTTCCAGAACAGATAATAATCACTCGGGGCCAGGTCTGGCCTGAGGGTGGGTGATTAAACTAGTCACCTACACAGTTAGCAGTTTGGGCAATCATGTACCTTGAACCATTGTCACGTGGCATCAGCACACAAGCTGTCAATTTCTATCGTCTTTTTTTTTCTTGATAGGGCTGTTACATCTCGTTTGGCATGCCAGAATACAGTTGTCTAAACACCAGGTGGTCTTCAAGGTCTTTGATAATTTTGAGCATGTTCTTGTCCTTGCTTGAATTCAGCAAACAATTTCGCAATTGTTGAATAATAGAAAAATGCATCACAACATACATCAACAATACCTTATTTCGTCAGAAAAGTGATGACAGCCATGGGTTCCATTCTAGTCAAATTCAGTTTCAATGGGGTAGGCTACAGTTAAGTAATATTTCGTGAATATATAAACAGGAAGGGATGCGTTTTAATAGGACAGTTGTATGAACGTATAAAATTTCAGGAAAATCGCAAACATATGATAGTGTACCAAGCTATGGTACCTAGTTCTACATTTTGACTGTCCCTCATAACGTAGCTAAAATAAGTTAGCGATACACATTTTTAACTGTTTGTTCTTGACTTCTGTTTTTATTTTGTTTTGTTAATTGCACTTTTGACGTGTGTTTCGAATATAAAACAGCAATTTAAATGAAAGTTTATAGTCCGTCATGTGAGCCAATTACTTAGTCAGTGGCAGTGAAATATGTCAGTTGTGCAAACGTATTCCAAAATTTTCTAATTGTGACAGGCAGGTAATAACATAATGCTTTTCCACAGACAAAAAAAAATCCCACCCAGCATACCGTAGTTTATAAAATTCAAGGCGTTGAGTGCTGGTTGGAACACGAAATGTCAAACTGATTTCAAAATAGGACGCTACCCTACCACTCATTGCACATCACATGGGCTTTGTAACCACTAAGCTACATGAGCCACGATTGAACGGAAGGGTTGATGGATGTTTAGGATCAGACAGACAAGGTTACATTTAGGTGGAAAAGGTCAAAAAGGAAAAAATTAGCCAATGGCTAATTTGGCTAGCAACAGCGCGAGCCCTGAAAACCAAACCAGGAAGTGAGGAACGCGTGCTGGAATGACTATCACTTCCTAAACATCAATCAGTACAGTGGTTTGGCGATCAATCCCATCACACCTCAGACGCGCGCTCTAACACTGAGCTACAGCCCGCCCCTCTAACCCAATGAAGACGAAAGATATCACACTGCTGAAGACGACATGCCAAATAGCGAGAAGCCTATATGACTGGAGTAGAACTCGAGAGTGCGGTAAAGCTCTTCTATCCACAACTAAACACTTGGGGCCGTGTATTAACGACAGACACCGGCGGAATCGATCATCGACGAACTGCCCGTCTGGATCATCTTTCCTCAAACAAAGCTATTCATGGTTAAAAAGTAAGAAGTGGTTGGACGTGTTTTTCTCGTTGTTTTATTAAGACCAAGGCGGCAATCACGGCACGAAAGCGCCATTGTTTAATTTGCCCCGAATCCATTCGCCCTGGAGGGGGATCGTCTTTAGACAAACAACCAGACCGCACAGTTCATCATTGGCCAAATAGTTAATGTAATGATCCTGTGTATTTATACAACTAGCGCCAACGATAATTGAACAAGACAACATCACTGATTTCATTTGGGTAGCATGGGCCTCGTGTCAAACAATCACTACACCGCAAACTCTGTTTAAACAGAGAAAGATGTCCTATCCACAACAAACACGGCATATAGATCTGTAAAATCATGCTCCTACTTTTTAATTTCGTCTTATTTTATTCGAAATTTATATTCCTCATAATTAATTGATTTTCCAGCATCTGATGTTCAACTCTGTGTGTGTGTGTGTGTGTGTGTGTGTGTGTGTGTGTGTGTGTGTGTGTCCATATATGCGTGATGTCAGCTGTTGGCCCGTTAGGGATCAGCTTATAAGCAATTCATAATTTTTAGATATACTTTTTTTTCTAATTGTATCATTTCAAAATGTATTCAATTTTAATTTAAAAGTCACAGTGTTCTAGACCGTAAGCGTATCAACAGATTTCTTCTTCTTCTTCTTCGGGTCCGGGTCTTTTGCCCCCTCCCCACTCCGGTATTTTGCTTCCAGATCATTAGCCTCCTAGTCAATTGCCCCACCGCTCGTTTGCTTATTGGAAATTCAAGTTTTCTTTAGCCCCCGTTTTAAATACACATTTTGAAAGAAATATTTTCTACATAAGCTCTGATAATTTAATAAAATTAATAAACCTAATTTCTATTATGACTCTCTGTGCCAAATCAGTCAACTAAGGTATTGGAATTAATATTTGATGAAGAGGTTGAGAATGTATACTAAAAGGCAAAAGTTATTGTGACACACAAAATCAAAGATAATTGATGGTAAGTTTTTACTGCCGTGTATGAAACGTCATAACAAGGAAAGAGAAATATCCGAAGGTATGGAAACGAGCAATAGTGCATGAAAAGAGCGCACCTGCCATATGCAAATGTGCCACATCACTAGAGGGGGTCCAGAGCGAAGTTCACACAGTCAGTAGCGAGTGTATCCACCTTGAGCATTGATACAGGCCTGGCACCGTTGTCTAATTGAGGCTACTAAACGCTGGAGAAAGTTCCTGGGAATGCCATTCCAGATCTGAGGAAGGATCAACCATGTGTCTTGGCGAGGTGTTGTTACGGGCGGTCGGTCGCTACGGGGACGGTCCCTGACCTGGGTTTTTTTTTTGGATAGCGTTGCCATAAGTGACATATGGTGTTTCTTTGGATGTTGAATTGACGTGCGACGTCACGCTGCGAGGTCCCAGATTCAAGCATCCCTATGACTCGCCATCTGTTATTTTAACTGAGGCGTGGCATAACAAAATTGCACCAAACAGTTCACTAATGTTTTTTTCTGACTTCTGGACATGTTTCTTGCACAAAGCATGCAATCGTTGCAACAACTGCTTGGTTGCATTTCTTCGAGCTGTTTCATGCACATTTTTTTCTGGTTTACATCCATAAATCCATTCACAAATTTATTACTCCAAACAATCCATGTCACAATAACGTTTAGTATAGTTACTGACAACCTTGTGAGCATGTTTGATCATCTTTACTGCGTCTGCATCGCTGTAAATAACAGTGCATAAACTCATCGGTAGAACAATTCTTTTGATATATATATATTTTTTTAAATAGTTTTAATCGGTATGACACGTTAATATTGGATTCCATGACTGGGTACCTGTTTTACTAATTAAGTACAGTAACAGTTTTTATAGTTATTACGTTTTTATTGTTTTCATACTTATATGAAATTAAGTTTCAAGGACACAGTCCGTAATGAGTATAGGCCTTAGACCTCTCCAGTCTTTCAATGGTAGCATTTAGGTTTGTAAAATTTAATAAAGGTTTTATATTTTATTGAATTTCGAAGCTACAGTTGATATGTCGGTCCATTGGGGTATTTCAAGCTGTAGGTCTGCCACCCTTCGTATAGCATCATTCGATAATGCTAAACAAAAGCATGGCTACGTTTTAACGAACTCGTGTTATAGGAGCAATCTCCTTGATACGAATAAGGTATCAAATTCAATGTGTCCATAATCCGCATGTATATACATATACATAATCTGTAATGCTTAATCCACATCAATAACGTTCTGTACAAATGAGGTGAGTAGATGCCATGTATGTGACTTCCATGTGCGTGTGTGTATCCTACCGCTGTACGCATTGTAGATTACGTATACCGCTGTACGTACTGTAGATTACGTATACCGCTGTACGCACTGTAGATTACGTATACCGCTGTACGCACTGTAGATTACGTATACCGCTGTACGCACTGTAGATTACCTATACTGCTGTACGCACTGTAGATTACGTATACTGCTGTACGCACTGTAGATTACCTATACCGCTGTACGCACTGTAGATTACGTATACCGTTGTACGTAATGTAGATTACGTATACCACTGTACGCAATGTAGATTACGTATACCGCTGTACGCATTGTATATTACGTATACCACTGTACGCACTGTAGATTACGTATACCACTGTACGCACTGTAGATTATGTATACCGCTGTATGCACTGTAGATTACGTATACCACTGTGCGCACTGTAGATGACGTACGCACTGTAGATTACGTATACCGCTGTACGCATTGTATATTGCGTATACCGCTGTACGCACTGTAGATTACGTATACCACTGTACGCACTGTAGATTACGTACACCAATGTACGCAATGTAGATTACGTATACCGTTGTACGCACTGTAGATTACGTATACCGCTGTACGCACTGTAGATTACGTATACGTATACGTATTACGGACAAATGAAATGTGCGCCTAACACGTATGCTTTCAATCAAGTTCTATATTGCTACATTAAACACTGGAGAATGCGTCCTGCACTTTTTAAAATGTTCCTTAGAGTCGTGATTGCATATAAAGGATATCGCACAATGGCGAGTAACGGAAAGAAAGACGATGAAGATTATCTATTGGAAATAATAAAACTTTAATATCCTCGACAATTCAGCTTTCACTGTTGAGCTATACCAACCACTTTGTATCATATGCATGGCGCTAAGTCGTGATTTGTTTAGGTTTTTTCTAAGGAAAATAAAAAGGAGAATTGTATTATCTTAGCAAACCACTTCTGTTCTAAGTGACATCAGGCCTCATTAAAGCGTTGGAGCATAACGAAACATTCTCTGCAACGTCTTCACGTCATGCCGCAAGAAACCAGCTTTTATCCTATTTGAGACAACTTTGCAGACAAACGATATTGATTTTATATAATAATCTGTGTAGCTCTGGTGACCATCATACACATATTAACTATGCTCTGACCTATTGAGATTTTATTATTTATAACATGAATGGGGCTTTCGTTGGTCTCCCGTTTATCTATGGATCGTCTTCCCTCGCGTCTTGTCTGGTCAATTAACTCCAGACTTCTCCCCCAAGTACTTGAAGCACCAATTATACCCTGTTAACAAATCACAAAATTTAATATAAGTACAGTGTTGTCGGTGTTCATTTATTGTACATTTTATTAGGTGTGCGTAACTTAGTAATATTGTTCCGAAGTGATCCACAGTTGGAATATTAAACGTAATGGTATGTGCTATCCTGTCTGTTGGGGATGCTCTACTAGTTTGTGTTCAAGACTACAAACTGACAATAGGAGCGGGACGTAGCCCAGTGGCAAAACGCTTGGGTGATGAGCTAGGTTCCCGCTAGTGCTCCACAAAAGGGGTAGCCCATGGGGCGTTTCCAGGGTTTCCTCTATAATTATATATGTGGTCCTTAAACATATGCCCCTGCGCGTTCTGTAACCTCACCGTGGTGCAGGGGTGTAACATTATCTTTGAGAATGGCCAATACAACACAAAATTGAAGATTTGAGTAAAAGTCAGTATCTATCTGTGATATTTGTACTTTTGCACAGTTCTTTACACTGTGTTTTTGTTTAAATCTTGAATTCTTATATTGATGTTGATCATCACTTTATTTGTTTGCATTACCATAGTTTGACACCCAATAGCCGATGTATTTTTCGTGCTAGGGTGTCGTTAAATATTCATTCATTCATTCATTCATTCATTCATTCATTCATTCTTAACCATATGCCCGGCGCCACATAACTGTAGTTAAAATATACTGTGTACGCCATTAAAAAAAAATAATAATAATTCTTTCTTTCCAAAGTGATAATGGGGAAAAAAAGAGTTCCATTCTGAACTAGCAAGTTTTTTTTCTCGTTATGTTTACTAATGTCACAATTAACACTATGTAGACTAAAATAGCCAGTGATTATTAAACGTGTACTATGATGTCGATAACACTGCTTTTTCTCCTTTATTTCACATTCATGTTATATTGTAGACAAGAAGCAAATGTATTATTGATCCACACTGATCTCATTAACTGTCAGACAGCTACACAAACATGCCCTAACAAAGCTTGGTTGAGGTAGGAAAGAAAACGAAAAGCAGATACAGATGTAATTGGTTGTTGTAATGCCTGTTCTACGTAGTGTGAGAAACTAGCTTACGTCACGGGAAAGCAAATTGAAGGAATATTTTTAACGATACCCTAGCATTATTAGTATTTTGTCATGACGAAAATGCCACGCAGGCATTTTGAAATAAATGAATGAATGAATGAATGAATGTTTAACGATACCCCAGCACAGAAAAACATATCGGTATATGATATCAACAAATTTGAAATTCCGATTTGAATTTGAATAGGTCTTGTGTAGTGAATTCTAATCGGTCATTGTACGCATTAACACTGTGCAATAAACAAGAAAGAAAGAAGAAGAAAAAACATGAAGAAGAAGAAATAAAAACCCAAGCAAACAAACAAAAAACATACTATATATATACACACACAAACACACACATACAACATATACACAGAGACACTGACACAAACATACATATATACAGTATACTAGTGTATGATAAACGACAGATGATAAAACGCTGAGTGGCAGGGTTTGATTGGAAATATTGATTATGACGTTCCAAACCATTAAGTCCGGCTCTTCATCACTAGCGTGCTCAACTTCGTATGTACAACAGGGACATATTACGATCAATACCTATATCTGAGAAAATTACGTTTTCCTGTTACTTTTATGACGTCATCTAGAGGTCAGATGGTCCTGTGATGTTGGGTATAAGTTAATGAGAAACGTTGCTTCCGCACGTTCTCCCCTAATGGTATTTTATGTGATGCTCAGAATTAAAATATGTTTAATGTAAACCTGTATCATTAATACTAATATTACTAATACTAATGTTAATATTGATATTAATGTTACTACTACTACTACTACTACTACTACTACTACTACTACTACTACTACTACTACTACTACTACTACTACTACTACTACTACTACTACTAATAATAATAATAATAATATAAATAACTAACAATTGAATTGAGTCTTTAACAATACCCCAGGACGAAAAATAAATAGGCTATTTGTGTTAAATAAAGGTAAATACATATACGTATATAAATACACCAATGATCAGCATTGAAATAAAAATTCAAAAGTTTAATTAAAACCCCTGTTAAGAGCTGTGCACAAAATACAACAACAACAAAGCATGTTTTAGTGTCTTGGGCGATAACAGACTATCGATCGCGGGAGGGGTAAATATGGATAATTATTCATACTGATAATCGATGGTCATACGTTACTAAATTCCATGAACACGATTATTTATCGTAGTTGTTTCTCGGTTTAATACCGAGGTTGGGAAAAGTGAGTGTGAGTGCCTGTTCTGAGAAATACGTTGTTATATACGAGAATACCACATTTTAGTCATAACGAAATATTTACTTTTCGCGCCCCATTAGTTTGTAACTTTGTAGATCGTTATTACTTCTCTTTTTAAACCGCCACTTATTGTTTAGAGGGTCTTACTTTGTAAATTCCAACCAAATATATTTTAATAAATATTTTACGAGTATCGTATATCCGGCAATCGCATCATCCCATCAAATTTTAATATTAAAAAAGTAATAATAAAAAAGAATATGGATAAATTAGTAATAATAATAAAACAATTTAAATATAATAATTTTAAATGTTTTAAAAATAAAATTATATATATATATATATATATATATATATATATATATATGTTATTAATTATATAGTTTTACGTATAGTTACATCATCATCATCGACATGGTATTTACCATTATTATCATCACCATTAACATTATCAGTGTTACTATCATCAAAACAATCATCATATTTATCATTATCTGTATCTTCATCATTATTAGCATCGTCATTAATATCGTCCTCATCATCGACATGGTCTTTGCCATTAACATTATCATTATCATCATAATCGTCCTCTGTTCAGTGGCTGCAAAGTATTATTTATCTGAATTTTAATTTCTTTCGTTTCAGGTTTCTTTGAAGATTTTATGTTCCGGTTCGCATTTTGTAAAAAGGAAAATAGAGGTAAAAATAGTATTTCATAAAGAGATAATAATATTCTTAACTATTTTAATATGTTTTATTTAATATAGTAAACCGAAATAACTTGTTTCAAAACTCAATTTATCCCATGGACTCTGTACTGTACATATATAGTCTGTATAATATGAATGTAGTAGAAGACGAATATCACTTTGTTCTAGTGTGTCCTTTCTACAGTCACATGAGAGATTAATATATTAAACCTTAGTATTATAATCAACCATCAATATTTAAATTAACGCAACTACTGTCCAGCGACAATTCAGAACACTTAATTACCATGCATAGAACAGACAACATTGATACATGATACATGTTATTATATTATATTATATTATATTATATTATATTATTGCTATGCATGTATTACCCGTTTATTATTATTGACTTTTATCGATTGTAATCCGTTGTTACCATTCCCCACAATGTGCACATTATATTATTTTATTTATAAATATATATGCATGCCTACAAAATGTATACTTTTTTTGCGAAATAAAATGTATCTATCCAGAATATATTGCTATATACATGTAAGAGTGTCCGTCTGATGTTTTGCGTTTTGATTAATCGCGTCCAATGAATTTGCTACTGTAACTTGTGGTCAACGACTGATATATTAACTGATGTCTACTGGGGGCTGCCAGTCAGAACTGGTTATGCTAATGATATGTTTTATATGATCGTCCATAGTTACGAGTTTTAAAAAGGGAGGGTTCACAACAACGAAAACAACAGTCGATTACAGGACGAACTTAGCCTAATGGTTCGACTTTGTAACACGTTTCAATTTCATTCCATTCCTGGTCCATATTGAGTGCACATCGGTTACGCTGCTTGAAGAATCTAAACATTTTACGAGATTTTGGTGAATTAATCGTTATTGTAAAATTATTTGAATGACTTTAAGCGCGTTGTTATTGCAAATTCGTCTGTGTCTATTTGACCCAGTCAGCGGTCGCGGCCAAAACTGTATATCTTGGCGTATTTCAAAAGTACATTGCGACAAAAAGCGTCATAAAATATATGTAGTAGCCGCGCTTTTCTTCTATATTTAAAATGGATATGAATTGGACAGGTGTTTATAATGTAATTAGTCCTATATATTAATTTTGGTTTGCAGACCGTGGCAACTTATTCATTTTAATATTTGTAATTAGACATTAATTATTTGTTTTTGTTAAAATACATTATAAATTTAGTATATAAAGTGTTTTATTTTTTTAATATATAGACATTCCCAATGCCTAAACACCCTCCACACGCACACACACATGCACACACATAGACACAGACACACACAAACATACACACAGAAACACGTACAAACATAGACACACACATATACGCACACACATAGAAACACACACACACACACACACACACACACACACACACACACACACACACACACACACACACGGAGAGACACACAGACACACACACACAGATACACACACAAAGACACACACATACACACACAGACACACACGCGCGCACACACACAGACACACACACACACACAGAGATGCACACACACAGCCACACACACACACAACCACACACACACACTGTCACACGCTCACACACACACACTGTCACACACACACACATACACACACACAGCCACACACACACATACACACACAGCCACACACACGCATACAGACACACACACATACACACACACACATAGACACACACACACACACTTACACACACACACACACACACACACACAAAGACACACACACAGACACACACACACACGGAGAGGCACACAGACACACACACAGATACACACACAGCCACACACACATACACACACAGACACGCACAAACACACACGCGCGCACACACACAGACACACACACACAGAGATGCACACATACACAGCCACACACACACACACACAACCCACACACACACACTGTCACAAGCTCACACATACACACACATACACACACAGCCACACACATACACACACAGCCACACACACGCATACAGACACCCACACACACATAGACACACACACACACATAGACACACACACACACATAGACACACACACACATACACACTTACACACACACACAGACACACACACACACAGCCAGACACACACATACACACATACACATACACACACACACACACACACACACACACACACACACACACACACAGCCAGACACATACACACACACACACACATGCACCCTCCTTTTCTTCTGGTTTTGTTTTATGTACTGTTTTGATCATTTGCTGTTGTTTCAGGTCTTTGATGCTGTGATCATCATGGTGTCGTTTGTGGTCGACCTGGTGTTTCTCAAGGGCCTCGGAGCGTTCAAGATTGATTCCATGTTCGTGCTCGCCTTGTTACTGCCCTGGAGGGTTATCCGAGTCGTTAATAGTAAGTGGGGCAGTGTCTCGTCGGCCATCTACAACAACAAACGCACAGACAGTGATGCACATCACACAGCTGGGGTATTGACACCAGCACGCGCCTGACGCCAGGCACTTGATGTGCACACGCTGTGGGCGCCATACGACACCACAACACTTAACCCTTCAGGTCAACGCAAAACATTATGCTACTGCGTAACTCCTTTGGGTAAAACAGAAAACATAAAGAACACATAAGGGATTAACAAATTCGGTTCTGTCAACATTATGTAATAATGGAAATATAGTTGCATTATTAAGATACATGTAGTTTATTATAAATGCTGTTGGGTTGGCTCAAGCTCCAAGTTATAGTCAGTTTGGGTCAAAAGAGAACCGATGAATTGGCATATATCTCTATAATGAGTAATTTTAAAACTCATAAAAAACACATTATTGTTTTTAACCCATACCAACTCCCTTAAAAAGTTTTAAAAGAGGTTTCTTAAAGTTTGGTTCGCTTATCGCCACTAGAGGACATTGCTTTGTTAATCGTCGACAGCTGGTCATTCTAACAAATACTCTTAGAGTAAAAATAATTGTTTTGTTTAACGACACCACTAGAACATATTGATATATTAATCGTCAGCTAAAACTGGATGTCAAACATCTGGTAATTTTGTCATATAGTCTTAGAAAGTAAACCCGCTACTCTTTTTCATTAGTAGCAATGGATCTTTTATATGCACCATCTCACTGACAGGATAGCACACACCATGGCCTTTGATTTGCTAGTCGTAATTCACTGGCTGGAATGAGAAATAGCCCAACAGGCCCATCGACGGGAATCGATCCTAAACCGATCGCGCATTAAGCGAGCGTTTTACTACTGCGCTACGACCTAGTCACGGTAAACAGTTTCACTTGAAAAACATTTTTATTGTCCCCAGAAACATAAGCAAGGTCAAAGTTGGGGTCTTGAATCATTGCTGTGCATGGTATTATTGTATATACATAAACGATACATAATTAAAGCTACACACTCGTATATAATGCACTTATTAAACTATATGTGTATACATATGCATGTGCGTGTGTGTATATATATGAGAGAGAGAGAGAGAGAGAGAGAGAGAGAGAGAGAGAGAGAGAGAGAGAGAGAGACAGACAGACAGACAGACAGACAGACAGACAGACACGGACGTGTGGTTCACTTGAATTTGTACTAATTATCTATGATGTAGTACACGGTTACTAATGGCAGAATTCGCTTGCAATTGCTTAACTTTGGCTGTTCCTTCACCCCTGTGTTGTTGTTTTTTAAAGAGAAGATATTTAATCTATGGAATGTGATTGCAATGTGTTAAAAAACCCATTTCATTTGCACTAAGATTGTTTGCACAAAATGTTATGTTTATACAAGTTTTAACGTTATTAATTATATAGTTACACGCCTTTTGACGCAAAAACGAAATTAAGATGTACCCATAAGTCGAGTTTTGTCAACATGTGTGATGGCACCAGTTCTTCAACTGTGACAAACACAGGCCTTTCCCTCTCAGCTGTTTACTTTATAGCGTGAAAGTTGTATGTAGCCGTGGTCTTACCATTATAAGAGGCATGTTTAATATCTTAGTCTACAGCGCATGTCAAGACCGTATCGTTTAAATGCTAATATTAAACGGGTTGTAAGTAAAGTCTGGCCCTTCGCACATAGAACGTTTAGACTTAAAGTTTACTCTCTGAGCCCCAATTACAGAAAGAAAGAAATGTTTTATTTAACGACGCACTCAACACATTTTATTTACGGTTATATGGCGTCAGACATATGGTTAAGGACCACACAGATTTTGAGAGGAAACCCGCTGTCGCCACTACATGGGCTACTCTTTCCGATTAGCAGCAAGGGATCTTTTATTTGCGCTTCCCACAGGCAGGATAGCACAAACCATGGCCTTTGTTGAACCAGTTATGGATCACTGGTCGATGCAAATGGTTTACACCTCCCCAGTTAGCCTTGCGAAACACTCACTTAGGGTTTGGAGTCGGTATCTGGATTTAAAAATCTCATGCCTCGATTGGGATCCGAACCCAGTACCTACCAGCCAATTACAGTGTTTAATCTGATGTCTTGTTCTTTGAATGTAGTGCCTAGGGCACTACATGCATGCCTGCACGTCTTACCCTGGAATATATTTTACGAGCATTAGCACTGGTCCTAAGTTACCGGCCTCGGTGGCGTCGTGGCAGGCCATCGGTCTACAGGCTGGTAGGTACTGGGTTCGGATCCCAGTCGAGGCATGGAATTTTTAATCCAGATATCGACTCCAAACCCTGAGTGAGTGCTCCGCAAGGCTCAATGGGTAGGTGTAAACCACTTGCACCGACCAGTGATCCATAACTGGTTCAACAAAGGCCATGGTTTGTGCTATCCTGCCTGTGGGAAGCGCAAATAAAAGATCCCTTGCTGCCTGTCGTAAAAGAGTAGCCTATGTGGCGACAGCGGGTTTGCTCTAAAAAAATATGTGTGGTCTTTAACCATATGTCTGACGCCATATAACCGTAAATAAAATGTGTTGAGTGCGTCGTTAAATAAAACACTTCTTTCTTTTTTTAGTCCTAAGTTAAATAAAATGGATCAAGTTACTGAGTGAAGGTTCTGTTTTAAAATAAATCCGTGATACCATTACTGTAAGCCCAACTTATAAACTGCACGTTGTTGCAAAGACGTCATTTCAAAGGTTAATTTATTCCAAGGATATCAATAACACAAAACACTGTTCTAATTAATCTAGATTTGTCCACACGTGTGAGCGAACAGCGTTTATCACGGATCAAATGCTTTGCATGCTACACAGCAATGATAAATCAAGGTTCAACCTCTAATGTATTGATCGCTGAAGTTGTCGGGCGAATTCCCTCGAGTGTTACGTGTGTGTTTGATTCTTTACACCCATGCATCACTGACAAGGGATCAGCAAATATACTCTGTACAAACAGTTGTACATGAGTTGATAAATAGCAGTCTCGATAATATGATATTTGTTTATACCATACAGTATTTTATACTCGTAATGTAATTTTACTCAGGATTAATATATCACCCCAGGGATTATATACTCGCCATCGTAATATATTGCTATGGATATTTATTAATCAGCACTACATGTATATATACATGTATATGATATATTGTATGAGATGATATAATCTGATATGATATATATAATATGACATGGCAAGGCATGATATGATATAACACGATATATGACATATGCCATGACATGATATTACATCTACTTACATACCTACCTACATACAGTTACAAACAGACGAACATACAGATAGACGGACTGTTAGCCCCAGACACAGGTGAACAAACACATAATGGTGACCATTATAATTAATTAAAGTTTTCTGTTCATGATTTGATTTGAAACGATTTTGAAAATGTCAGTTGCATTGACCGCAGCCAATTTCAACAGTCGCCACTAAACTCTACAATGGAGATGATGACGATGACGATGATGATGATGATGATGACACGACGGCAGTAGTGTCACTGATGAAGGAATGTTATTGGAAGGAAAGTGATACGCGTATTTGAATACTAAATATTTATTAACACAAAACCAATAATGTTATGTCGGTGTTGTTCAAATAATGCAAGGAATATAAGACAAATATAACTTTGTATTTCATATGTTAAATTACCTGGCGTTTAAGATTTAAATTTGGTGGACCATTCTAACAATGGGAATGGTTTTCAAATAGATGATAAATAAATATTATCGCATGTTGTCGCTGTGTATTTCCCCGACACCACAAAGCCCATGTAGTTGTTGAGATGACATTTGATACCAGCCTCTGACAATGAATACGAATCTGGTACTTTGTAAGCTAAAACCAAATAAATGTCTTTGCTGTCAGATATCTGTTAGAGACTAGCCAGAGGTTGCTGTTGGCGAAGATTTGCATACATGTGCTGGCAAATCTCTCCTGTTGTTGTATTGATCGGGAACACTGCTCTGGGGCGATGACGTGTTGCTAATGTCACTGTCACAGAACATTGATTCAAGTCACTTACACGTTAATGGTATCTGCCATCGGTAACATGTGTAAACACTTTGAAATCTTTGATATTTCTCAGTGGATCAGACTTAATGCTGACACACCTCAAAGGGTCATCGATGACACGTATAAAGATTTTCAAATCTACGATATTTTTCAGTGGATCAGACTTAATGCTAAGACACCTCAAAGGGTCATTGGTGATCCGTATAAAGACTTTCAAATCTATGATATTTCTTAGTGGATCAGACTTAATGTTAAGACATCTCAAAGGGTCATTGGTGTCCAGTATAAAGACATTCAAATGTATGATATTTCTCAGTGGCTCAGACTTAATGTTAAGACACCTCAAAGGGTCATCGGTGACCCGTATAAAGACTTTCAAATCTATGATATTTCTCAGTGGATCAGACTTAATGTTAAAACACCTCAAAGGGTCATCGGTGACCCGTATAAAGACTTTCAAATGTATGATATTTCTCAGTGGATCAGACTTAATGTTAAGACACCTCAAAGGGTCATCGGTGACCCGTATAAAGACTTTCAAATGTATATTTCTCAGTGGATCAGACTTAATGTTAAGACACCTCAAATGGTCATCGGTGACCCGTATAAAGACATTCAAATCTATGATATTTCTCAGTGGATCAGACTTAATGTTAAGACATCTCAAAGGGTCATTGGTGTCCAGTATAAAGACATTCAAATCTATGATATTTCTCAGTGGATCAGACTTAATGTTAAGACACCTCAAAGGGTCATTGGTGACACATGTAAAGACATTCAAATCTATGATATTTCTCAGAGAATCAGACTTAGAGTTAAGGCATCTCAGGAGATTACGGGGTAGTTATTGATACCATGGTTAGACGTTAATAAACAAATGTATGTCAAACATCTTTTGAGAAAGTTAAGCATTATTGTCAAGCGTATTACGTATGGGTACTTTACGTAGTCGCAGATTGCGTTTTTAATATACTTCATTAAGCAGAGTTTGCACGAAATTATTTTTTTTTTTTTTAAATAACCTTATAAACTCTATGTCATGTACTTTTAAGTCCACCACTCATGATTTGAGCAAAGTTTCAAGACTTTTAATTACGTGGTATTTGCTTGTGCGATACACTGAGTAAAGATTTCAAAATTGTATAAGCACGTGATTATTATTTTAATATTTAACAGTAACTTTAGTTCCATTGCATAGCATTACAGTATTATACATTATCTCTTTCTCGATCCGTTTAGAGCTGGAGTTGCTTTGCGGCTTTATCTTCTCATGTTTAGACTTTGAGAATGATGTTTCTTGTTGTAGCTAATCTGGGGAAGTAGACGGTGCTGTTGTGCTGATTGTCTTTTTTATTTTTATAACCCGCATCTGCATTTTATCTCTTTTAACAAGAACGTACAAATGAGCAAGATGGTCGTATCGGTGTTAAATAATTGATTAAATTGTTTCATTTCTTATTATCATATTAGTGTTGCCAGCGTCGATTGTGCAGAGCAGCGCACCAGAGTTAAGTCTGAAGAGATACTCGGGTCATATTACCTTTGTATTATAGTTGAATGTGCTGCTTCTGCTGCTCGTTAACATGTGCCATGCATATTTCGGGGTGTTTATGCTTTCTAACGTCTCATTTTAGGTCTCGTTGTTGCTGTGATAGACCACGAACACGTTAAGTTACGCCTTCTGTATAGCAGGAAGAAAAAACTCGATAAAACTGTCGATCATCTCAGGACTGAAGTGGACGAACTGAAGGTTGGTTAGACTGTGTTGCTGTAGATGTAGAACAATCATAGTATACAGTTAGCGGTGAATCAGGAGTCATGGTTTGACATAACATTGCCTTCAAACGTTATAGAATTAAATTCTGCATTGATTTTAAGCTTGGTGGCAGTAAGATTTGGAGAACCCACACTGTCTATGAGTCGTGTTACGGTGTGTGTGTGTGTGTGTGTGTGTGTGTGTGTGTGTGTGTGTGTGTGTGTGTGTGTGTGTGTGTGTGATTATGTGGACATGATCCCAGGCACATCCCCTCCTCGACTAGGACAGTGATGTACGGTCTACGCCCATAGAGGCAACAAGCGTAGAACTAACCTTTGACATCCAATGTAATACATTACTGACATACAAAAGATCAATAACAAAACCAGAAACAACCGCGGTTCCACAAAACATACGTGAATCCGCCACGACACACTGTAGTTAAACGTGCACTAAGAATATGGAGTATGCTTGTCCAATTCTTTCTGTAGCACAGCACTTAACTCTACCAACTGTCTAAACGTCAATAATGTGTTCGAAGGGAACACAATCTGGACCAGGGCTTACAGGTTCCTGTACATTTCATTTTATACTTGATCACATTTGCGTTTAAGCATCCCACATCTTTATCTTTATTGTGATAACTATAGTAATGGTTTCAGATTCATACTATAGTGAACGTCGTTACACCATTTCCTTTTCCATAAAATTAATTATGAGATCTCGACCAATGCATGTGTTGTTATATAAATCATATTGCACTATTAAATTAACAAACGTTTCCAATAGCTTGAAGAACATTAAACAACGAGGTAAAATTCAAAATCATATGAAGAGTATTTTTGTTTTCTTTGTCTAGGGTTTGTTACAAGACGTAAGATCATTTTGTGTCAAAGAAGGTTTAGAAGAGTGGAAACTGAATAATATATTAGGTAAGTTTATCATTCTGAAATGGAATGCCTTATTGGGTGAAGTTTGTTATATTAGTATTTCAACAGATGTTGCTTTATTTTTGTCTAAACATTTTAATATAAATAAAGAGTTTGAGTGATTTCACCAGTCATATCTCTTTTTTCGGGGTGTTTTTTTACCCCTTGATATTTTGTAACAAGTCATACACTATACGAAGTTGATTTTCACATGACGATACATTCACTCTGGTAAGCTCTCGATTCAGTAATCCATTGTGTGTTCATGTTCTGTCAGTATAAGAGATAATTTTCTCTGTTAGATGACTGTATATAAAACGTTCCATTGTTAGTAATTCTTGTAACAAATAGACACATGATATTAAAAACATTTATTATAAAGTAGTGTATGCATAATGTTGTTTTCGACAATATAGTGTATGTCAATGTTTTGTATATGTCTTGTCTGAAAAGTGATGACAGCAACTCTATATTTTTGATAACTTTCAACAGTAAATACAATTAATATAATAGTGGGTATTTCAGGGTGTTTGCTGGTTAGACAATAACACTGTATTTGTAAACGATTATAAAATGTTTTCGAATTGATGGAGACATGTTCATCTTTGCTTGTAATGCACAGCCGGCGCAATTGCAGCGGGCCTCATAAAGATCAATCCAGGAAGTAAGTCTACGTTTACGGGCATGTTTAATATCTTCTTACTTTCACTTAAGTATGGATCACCAAAAGGGACACTTTTGCAGATACTTATTTGTCAAATACGTGTCGTGTGCTGAGTTAACAAAATAATATTAAAAGCTTTTGTTTCTTATTATTAATTTAGGTATTACTATGTAAAATTAATAAATATTTACAAAAACATTCAAATAAAAATAGTTGAATATTTATCTTTATGTAGGAAGCAAAAGTGTAAAAAATTTAATGTTATTTTATTAATACTTTTTCTTAAATATTTCTCGTTTAGTAAAAAAAACCTAAACATATATTTATTGCTTAATATTTTTGTTTTAAAGTCAAACAGGAGTGTCCCTACCGGATTTCCATAATGCCACTTAGTTCATTTAGAGTAGCTTACTGTAGTATCAACCAAACTGGCTCACCACTAGAACTGTAAGACACATAGGTATGGGAATATCTTAGACTAGAGTATTTAGCTCGATAGGCCCTCTTGGTAATGCAGTAAAACAGTAGGTCTAGTCATATAAATATATAATTTGCATTTTTATTCACTAAATGCATTGTTCAAGTTTCTGTAGTCGCCTCTTAGTTTAGCAGAGGCGTTATTTTGCAATATTTATAATTAGATTCGGGGTCAAAGCGTTCATATGGCTTTTAATATTTCAATTGTTATTGATTTTTGTTGTTCTTCAGCAGCTTTGCATATATGTCAGATCTGAAATATCTCAGAAAATAAATAGATTTTAAACATATATATGCCTAAGTAGAGGATTATCGATATCTTGACTTGTGTATGCATTATTCAAGTTTCGTGTTTCTATTATTCTGTCTTTTATGCATACGTTTTATGTGTTTTTATATTGTTTTCTTTCTCTACTTCTTGTACCTGGGCACACGGTCCAGGTTCCTGGTTTATGTGCCCAGGAAACTGTGTTTCAATATCAAATCAAGGTCTGCACGCTAATGCATTGTGCCATGCCACTACTGCTGGCATTTATGAAAATATAATTTAGGTATGCACAATCTGTAGGTTTTTGCCAGATTAAACTACAGTTTGCAACTTCATTCCTGTGCATATATAATAAGTTTGAGTTCGCATTGTTCTTGCACCATGCTTACAGACATTTTTACTGCAAAATATATTTCTCGTTCTAATCGTTTGTTTCCTTATTTACTACACAATACTTAATCTGAAAATAAATTGAATTCCTTCTCTTTGTTCGTATACATTTTACCATCCTTTTAGTATAATACAACATATGATATGAAGAGTTTAGCCGCAAAACGCGATATTTCCATTTTTCATTTTCAGTAAAAGTGATTTTTTTAATTGACGTATATCGCGTTTTAATAAAAAACAAAGGGGGATCAATCATGTTTTGTGGCAAATCAGCGGGCCTACAATTAGCCCTTACTGACATACAATAATGGCTTTAACTGAAAAGTAGAAAGAAAATGGTTTATATCGTGTTTTGCGCCTGAACTCTTCATATATAACTGCCAAATTGGGAGTTAAACAATGTCCTGACATCTTGGCTACACCACTTGATACATCATGATGTACCTTTTAGTTCCCTTTGTGTTAGCGTTATGTAAGTGATCTGAAACGACCACCAATGAACTGAACTAAAATTAATTAACTGAACTGAACATCTGTCTTACGCCCAGCCACTGGTCTTGTCAGAGACTAGACACGGGGTGGACGTGCCTGAACCTTTGTTGATAAAGTTTCTCGGACTCGGACACTACATAATATAGGAAATGGTTGAACTAGCGACGCTCGCTGAAACTTTACAAGAATAAAACAAGGACACGAAAGAAACTAGAGCAGCCTGAAACTGCAGGTGTTGCAGTTCTTCTTGATTACTTGATTTACGTTTATGTACACATTTCCTAGAAGCATTGCTCTCGTAAATAAGATCAAAGCAACCAATCAGTAATAAAGATCTAGTTTACTGCGGATATACGGCAGGTGTGAATCTCCTAGCAGCGATATATTTAGGATGAAATAAAGTCGTTCTAAGTTATGACAACCTACGCGTTTGTCATAGCAAAATGTGGATTTGCCGGAGGTTTAATTTCAGTTACTATGCTATATAAATATTGAGTAAATTGAAAGGGTACAATAGTTAACAATGACGTGGGTATATGAAGATGGGTCATACGCTGTGTGCCTGAATGAATGAATGTGTGTGTGTGTGTGCGTGTGTGTGTGTGTGTGTGTGTGCATGGCTTCCGTGTGCGTTTGTGTTATCAGGCCCTGGGGATGAAAAATATTGTTCACTGGCCCCTATTAGAATCCGAGCTTTTATGTGTCACAAATCCTGTCTGTCTGTCTGTCTGTCTGTATTTCTGTCTGTCTGTCTGTATGTATGTATGTATGTCTACCTGCCTGTACCAATCTGTTTCCGTTATTTGTGCATTTGTGTATGTATGTTTGTATGTATGTGCGCGAGTTACATAGATATACATATGAATGTAATGGAATTAAACCACAAACTACACCAGATGGATTGTATTTAACTTATGACATTGGAATCCAAAAGCAACGTGTCTGAAACCTTACTGATTATACGGCTTATCGCAGACTGTACAACCTGACACTGTGCTCACTCGGCGGGGGATTTCTTCAACACTCTCTCAAATTCCAGTTCTCTTTGATGTTTTTTCTGCGTACGTTCGTTTTTGAAACCACCACTCTCCTCCATCTGCCGTTTATGCAATCTGAATACATCGCAATTGTATTTATATATATATAAAATAGCATGTGTATGATTAAAATGTAATCAAGTGTGAATAGATTTAGAATTTCATATACCATATAGCAATGAAAATGTCTACTTCCTCTTATACAGCCCATTCCTCTTTCTGCGAGAAAGCAGAAGTATGTTTCTTTGTTTTTTAATTAAATAATATTAATTCTAAGAAATTACCTATGTTGCGTTAAAATTAGTATCACTTACGACACATCGTTACATTTAGGGGTGCGATTCTACCCCGATCTTCTCCTTTAACACCGATTATTTTGAGGTTTGCGGTTCTCACCTCCTTGACATTTTGAGAGAGCGACTGTTTACTCTATTGGCTTAATTAAACATAAACGTCTGTCTCTAAACACGTCATAGATGGTGATGGTGTTCGGCCAACTCAGCAGTGCACAAGATGCATGCATTTACTGATTATGCAGTAGCTGTTTCATGTCTATAGTTTTGTTGATGCCGTCGTTTAGATGGTTCAACCATCAAAACACATTTTGTAATTGCATTGTTACGTAAAGTGTGCACATTATATATGTGTCTATCTTCGCTTGCCTTACTTTCTTGTTTAAAGTATGGTGTATACCTCCATATTAATTTGTTTTAAAGGTACACAGCTATTTTGAAAGGACTCGTAAATCTGTATATGACAAGTAAAGCAAATATAAAACGAAAATCACACTTCATATACTAATGTATGACCAGGCTGACTGGCTATTACCTTAGGTCGATTGGACATTTTCTAGGTCAAAGTTCATGTGATGTTTTTCAAGTACAAACATAAAACATCTAGTAAGACAGGGTGGGAAGTGGTAAGAGAGTAATGCGTCTAAGATAGCATATCTTACGACACAAACAGACTACTGTTATTACACCACGTAAATCCAGTAATGAACAGGGGCGCATTCAGGACGGCAAACGCTACCCGACAATTTGACTGGCACCATGGTGTTCTGTCCTATATGAAAATAATCATGTTCCATACAAGCTAGCATTAGTTTAAGATGAACTGGTGTTGTTAAGCAAACATATCTTTCCTTGATATCAAAGACGATAATCTCAACATACACTTGGACATGGTATCTGGAGACAGTCTGTGTTACTACAGAAGGTGGAAATTATAAAGCACAGCAAATTTGACGAATATTTATCTTCACTGTTTTACACTTCTATAAAATCATAATTTCTGATTGAGAACATGAATTTTTATGATTGATTGCTAATCAGTACTTTAAATTACAGTTCGTTGGGGAAAAGGTATGGAGACATCGAAATTTTGTTTTCTCATAATTTTCTTTTATATTATATTATATCTGTAATAATACATATCTTGATATCTAACATATTCTGACATATTTCTAATATTATTTAGTTATCGTTAAATAGCTGTTGCGTTTTATGTGTTTCGTGTTTGTCTTTGTGCAGACGACAACTACATCTGTGTCTAACCTTGTGTTATTTGTTCTGCTTGGTCTTGTTTCGCTTTGTTTTGTCGTCTGCTGTTTGAAATGCATTTTCTGTATTGTATCATGTTGCAACTGTTGCATTTTCCCGTTAAAATGTTTCGTTACAACGAAAACCTACAAATGTGTTTCCTAATAGTCTTTACTGGCGTCTCGTCACGTTTACTTGAAAATTCCCAAAGGAGATTGGAAACAATTTGTGTCCTTTTTCTATTCTTTCTACTTTTCCTCTCTCTCTCTCTCTCTCTCTCTCTCTCTCTCTCTCTCTCTCTCTCTCTCTCTCTCTCTCTCTCTCTCTCTCTCTCTCTCTCTCTCTCTCCAACAAAATATGTGATGAAAGCGAAAGCGATATTTTATGTCATTGTAGTTGTATCCTTTAGGTTCATTGAGATTTCACTATTGATACAAAAACAACAACGTATTTATACAGGGTTGTACCTGAGATAAAATAACCTTGATTCAGAAAACAGTTAAAACAGAGCACGGTAAAAAAAAAAAAAAAAAACCAACAACTTTTCGTGTATATTTCGTACTAGGTACAGTCCTGTTAAACAAGATGACGAAAAGCATATGGTGTTAAAAGATCCTGTACATTTTATCACTCAACTAGATGAGACGGTGACGTAATATTAAAAATATCAGCTCTTTTTTTTTTGTAGGGCGTAGGGCAGGGTCTTCTTCATTCGATAACTTGTTCTCCCAACGTACCTTGGTCCTAGGTTTTCTGTCCCCACGACAGGTATCAAAATGTGTGGTATGTGCTGTCCTCTCCTTGGAAAAGTATTTATAAAAGATCCCTTGCTGCTAATGGTAAAATGTAGCGGGTTCCTCAAAAGACCTGTCTGAATTGTCAAATTGCCAATTGTTGATAAATCAATGTGTAAACGTTAACGTTTTACCTTCTTGTAGGGCGGTACGCTCCTCGGCGGCGGAAGGACTCCAAGTTCTACACCCTCGTGAAGCTGGTGATGAGCACGGCATCAATACAGGACGACAAGGACTCCATCAGCTCGTCCTCCATGGAGAACGACATCAACAACTTCGCCAAACGCGAGAGCATCCTCAATGATGGCGGGAGCACCAGCAATACCATATCGAGCTTCAACTTCCTGTCCGTGCCCGGAGGTGACAGTTGGCGCTACTCTGACATGGACCTCAGCAGTCGGGACATCTCCAGACAGAGTTCGTACAATGACATCTCTTCTGAAGTGAGCTTCAGGAAATCGTGCCTGAAGCACAACGACCTTTCCAGACAGAGCTCCTACAACGACGTTAGCTCCATGGTCAGCTTCAACGGGTCGGTACTGAAACCCGACGATCTCTCCAGGCAGAGTTCGTTAAACGACATCAACAACGAGTACACGTGCAATAATTCTAGCCTCAAACCCAGTGACATGTCGCGAGATAATTCGTGCAGTGATATAAGTTCGGCGACCCAGCAGGATAAGGGATTGTATCTGAAACCGGACGGCATTACGCGGCAGAGTTCTCTCAACGAGACCGGCGGCAAGAGGTCGAGTCTAAAACCGAACGATATTTCCAGGCAGAGTTCTTTCAACGATATTAGCTACAAGCGATCTAGCCTCAAACCCAACGACCTGTCCAGGCAACGTTCGTTTAATGATATCGATACCGAACGCAGCTATAATAAGTCTTGTCTAAAACCTGATGGGATGAACCGCCAGAGTTCGTACAATAGCATCAACTCCATTGACTCCTGTCACAAACGAACTCGGGTTAAGAAGTCGCCAAACAGAGTTAATTTTACTATTCCTAAGATTGAAGTGCACAAATAGTATAGAAAGAGAGATATATTTTCACATAATGTCAATGTGTAATGTTCTAGGTTGCAAGAATAGAGTTGTATATAATTATTGTTTTTATTTAGAATGTCGGATGCAGCGTAACATGTGACTGTGATAGGTACTATTACGATCAGTGTTTTCCGTTTTTATTACAATCACACCCTTTAAATAACAACAGTCGCAATTAAAAGAAAATACAAAATAATTTTAAAACATTTTAGCGGAAGAGGGTGGATGGATGGGCAGAGAACTCTGGTCTCCCTCGCTATAAAAATAATGCGTAGGCCCCGTTCCAGTTTGCAAAACGACTGCCCCCCCCCCCCCCCCCCCCCCCCCCCCACACACACACTTTGTATTATACTGTAGTCATGTCACTTAACCATATAATTATGTGGGGTTTTTTCAATACTGACCAGCATAGTGCATCCTTCGCGAATGAAGAATGTTCACATGAACCAATAAGTGTAACATGAACCAATAAGTGTTCTAGAAGGGTATTTCGGGTCTGTGGGCTGTGTCAAATTACCTGTCCACTCCAAGACTGTTATTTATACATTATTCAAAGGCGTGGATTTCCTTGCGGCGAGATAGACGTGTAGGGTTCACATTCAGAGTGCCCTGTGCAATTTAGAATATTTCTCG
Source organism: Gigantopelta aegis (assembly GCF_016097555.1). Classification (NCBI taxonomy): domain Eukaryota; kingdom Metazoa; phylum Mollusca; class Gastropoda; order Neomphalida; family Peltospiridae; genus Gigantopelta; species Gigantopelta aegis. The sequence goes on along the minus strand of NC_054707.1, from coordinate 45,615,072 downwards.
ATTGTGGATTAGTATACTCTACTGACTCAGATCAAAAGGTCGGGTACTAGTTTTACCCTCCCAGAAGCGCCACAGTCAGTTGGTAACACTAATGCAGCCGGAGTCCAGGGGAGTGTGCAGGGTTTCAAAACCTCCTTCTCGAGGCCTTATTCAATTTCTGTATGAATATGTGTTATGTTTTCCAAGCAACAACTCTTTAGGGATTTGTTGTAGATATTACTTGATGAACGGAAGAATATTATATTTATTCGATAACGCGGCCATGGTTTCAAAGTGTTTACACCCTTAACACAGACATGGTTAGAGACGCCTCTCGAACACGACGCACTGGTCAACGTCATACTGGTATTCTCTCCGTATTACTAGGTTTATTTCCCAGAGTGTTGGTTCGCAATATGTAATGAATACTGCTACTGCTACGTTTACAGCAATAAAACCAGCATGTACCTACTTTAAAAGCAGTATATCTAGGATGCAAATTAGTAATATCTATAGTCATGGAAAATAACAGAGATGTGACAAGTGGTAGTTCGCCATACTCGCAGAATTCTACCATTTGTTATTTTGCAAATGGCTACTATTTGGGACGACGATTTGATTGACGTTCATAGGATTTTTACCCAACCTCACCTGTTACATTATAATTTCTATTTTGTTGCTTAGGAAGTGATATTCTTTATTTTAGTCTGTGATTATTCAGGAACGTATGCAAGTTGTTATAAAAGTTGAGAATAATATATATTTTATTTTGTTGATGTAAATGCAATGCAACAGAGAAACCGTTCACATAAATTATGTCTATTGGTTACTCATATTTACATTCAAGGATGCATGAAACAATACAATGGCATAACATTAGTAACGTAATGAACGACCTTAGCTAGTATCAAAATAAAATGGCTTATGTTGATATTTATTGTAAGTACTCTTTAACTAGAAAGATCAAATAAACGTTACGTCACTCTATGGCATATCTTTCATCGAACAGCATTTTATCTTAGAGACTACTTATTACTTCGCCTTCTACGACTGTAAAGTGCCTGTGATGTACATGTACATATAGAACCCGCGTGAGTAACTCAAGTTGATAGAATGACACAAGCTATAGCTTTATATTAAACAGTTCTAACTAGAGTTCGACTCTCCCTGTAATCCACGTGTCTCTAACAGCTGTATTTCTCACCAACGGCCACACCCCGTGTGTGCACGTTTTACGTTGTAAACCCCAATATGTCCTACCATCAGGGATGTAATTACATGGGTCGGGGCAGCCCCTCTCACAATAATACAAAAAAAGTCCCCCCTTTTGTCTACCCGGAGATAACCTTATATTGCTGGGCCCTAATTGTTGTCTTATTGCACATCAATTGTGTTTAGGTAAGGTACGGTCGTGTCCATGCTGTAATCCTACTACAAATGTAAAAACCACTGAAAGTGGCAGGTTTTGTATAAAAGTAATATTTCTTCATAATTGCAATATATATATATATGTACATATATATATATATATATATATATATATATATATACGAAAAAAAGTGATGAGCATGTTTAATTCTAATTCATGAGGCTGCTTTAGTTAGCTCTATTTGGAGCCTTATGCAGACATTTAATTTACTAATAGAAAGAAACAAATGAAAAGAAGGTGTTTTGAAGGGTATATCCTTTTATTGAAAAATGAAATTGGTAAGAAGCTGTTTTGAAGGGCATATGATTTTATCGAGAAAATGAAAAATGGTTTTGCTTCAACAATTTTTTTTTCTTTCAGAGATAGATCGAGATGTTTACGTAGTGTGTTTAAGTGCGTGCGTGTGTTGATATGTAGTAAAATGTTATCTTGAATGGTCGTGTATAACAACAGTGCCATGAAACCGAAAACGGTAGTGATATCATTTCCATTAGCATTCTGTGTTAGTAAATGTGATACTCGATTAAACAGAAAAATTACCGCTGTGTGGAACTCGAATAAAAAGAAAGTACAGTAATGTTTGGGGCCGTTCAATAATTACGTGGGGCAAATCCTGCCATTTTGCAACCCTTTCCCACATATAAAAGTTAAAACCATTCCTTTGTGACGTAATTTAACCAACATTATTCGGTTTTCCGTTTGTGTTTTGTTTTTCCTTAGTAATAAATACATGATTGAAACGCCATCTGTAATAAAAATCATTAAACTGGTCATGACTAACGTAATTCTTAACAATCAACGTCATCCATCCTCACATAATGTTTTGTAAGGCATCCCGTGATCCTCACCCCTTAGGGCCTGGCGTAATTGTTTCCCAGTCCCTCAGTACAGTTTAAAGTTTCAACTTTATTGCACCGCCACAAAGATGACTGCAAAGTGTAAACTAAGGTGATTTTAATGTCAAGATCGCTTCATATAACGGGACCAGACATAGCCGTCAGACATGTAATGCTACTTTTACCGAATTGCAGCTTTGCAAGGGTATTATATTCATATTGAATAACGGATGTTCAACCGCTGTATTATACATGGCGCGGCAAACGACACAGCAATAAAGCAAATCTTTAGTCAATGGGGAAAAAGTGGAACAGAAAACGAACTATACGATACAAACTATATGCAAATCCTGAGTGAATATAAACACATTTAGACAAGACAAGTAACCCTTTTGTTTGCTATTTGTAAATCTTAGCATCTTTTTCTTTGCATCTTTGGTTACTTTTTAAGAAATATTATAATTTATGTATGTTTTTCGTAGCTAATATCAAAGATTGCACCTTTAAATTCTTATCTTTCAGTGGAGATATGTTTCCTTATTTACCCTCTTCGTATATCGTGTGCTATAAAAAATATATCATATTTAAAACAAATTGACATAATAACACACAATGGATGTAAATTGCGCCTACTTTATTAGGGAGGGGCGAGATTTGATAGCTTTTTGGTTTATGCTTTTTAGCGTAGGGGGATAGTTTTAGTAACAAAATATGAAAATACCTCGGATGTTTTTTAGTGTCATTGTTCGTCTATTTACCTGCCATTTTTGTTTTAAAAAAGGAATGATGTACACCAAATTGCATATAAAAGAATTTATGGTATAGAATAAAAATAGATTTTTTATTTTAGTTTACAGTATGGACATAGCCCATTTGGTGATTTGCCATCAACACGTATTATATTGAAAATGTAGCAAGTCCCGCTATGTGAGCATTCTCTGCAGATGCTCTGTTATATCGATGTTCGTAATAGACGAGAGCTGCTGTGTTAGCACATTATTCGTTGTAGAAGGAATCCACTGCATGCAGTGATGACGTATATGAAATGTAAGTGGATTATAATAACTTAACAGATTGTTTTCATGCCATCACGAATGACTGTTACATTATATACGATGTACCATTCTTAATTAACCAAGACCATACATTTTATTCAGTTCATGTGTACGTTACCCGTTTTCACGAACTCTGTGCACTGTATACAACATACGCTATGTCTTCACACAGTCTGTACAACGTACACTGTGTACGTTACTTATTCTCACGAAGTCCGTACTTTATATACACTGTACGTTATATAACTGGAAGTCAATGTGTTGTATACAGTATACAGTTTACATTTTTCAGGAAGTCCGTACGTCGTATATGATGCACCTCACTGATATTCAGGAAGTCTTTGCGTTGTATATTATGTACGTTACAGATTTCAGGAACTTCATGCGGTACATACAATGTATGCTATGTACGTTACTTGTTTTCGCGAAGTCCATATTTAGAAGAGCGCATACTGTGATTATTAGAATATATTGCATCGGTCACGTTTCACTGATTAATTGTACAGTGTTGTTTTCAACACTTTAAGCACGAATACCTTTAAAAGACACTGGCTCTAGTTTGCGAGCTATTTACGTTTTGTTTTACCTAACATTAATGTTGAACTATTATTTCAACTCAAGGATGACCCTAAACATGTTACATGTGCCACAATTGATAATATAAGACCAATGTTATAATTAATGTGTTATTTATGGTTTTAAGAGTAAAAACAATAACAAAATAAACAAGCAAAACAAACAAACAAACAAACAAACAAATCAATAAGCAAACAAACAAACAAACAAACAAAACACCCCCTCCAAAAACAAAAACAAGAACAAAGATCAACAAACAATCAAAGAAACTGTAATAGCCCAAATAGTTTCTGCTACCTATAAAACTAAGGCCAGTAGGTTTAATATCTTCTATGAAAAAGGCTTCTAAAAATTAGTTTTAGAACATACTTGGATTGTTTTTATTGTTGATTCATTTTATTTTATTTTTATTTTGTGTATTTATTTTATTTAGTTATTCATTATGGTTTCAGTTTTGCCAATATTTCTGATATCAAAGGCCGCGGTATGTACTATCCTGTCTGTGGGATGGTTCATATAAAAGATCAATTGTTAATAATGGAAAAATGAAGCAGGTTTTCTCTCTAAGTATTTCAGTATTACTAAATGTTTGTCATTCAATAGCCTTTGATTAATAAATTAATGTGCTCTAGTGGTGTCGTTAAACAAAACAAACTTTAACTGAATATTGTTGACGATTATTGTCGCAATCTGTGTACTCTTTCAAAACGTAACCACAAACTCACAACTGCTAGCGGTATGTAAGCCGCTGGCGGGTGAAATATTTGACAGGTGGTGGAGATACGCTGAACGTTTTAATGCAAACAAACAAACATAAGCAAAATTGTAGGCTCTTACAACTGTTACAATCTGCCATTTGTCCTAGCGATCGATGGGTGAACGACGTCGTCTGTTGGTTGTTGTGTTTTTAAAAAATAAATATTGATAACATCAAAAGAAAGGATGCATGCAATGATCACAGTGACATTTTGCGAAAATATGAATGTTCCATTACCAAGAGCTGTTTATGTAATTAAAAGTGACATTGCGGATCTGTGCCGACCTCGCAATAATAATCATTAATACCGGTACCCCAAAACCCTAACATCACAGTCCTCGGTTGTGTCAGAATGGGTCGCCTCATTGGTCGTGGTCTCCAAATAGTTTACCATCTCAGTCGGTGTCTTACAGTTTGGGCATGTATATGCAACTGATAGGAATAACGGTGGCTGGTGGAAAGCGACTTTGAACGGTTGTGGTTCGAATATAGCGATCCTGCGCATCGGACTAACTCATGACGCACCACTACAAGGATCCAGTCGATTGGCAATTCTCTGTACATTGGACCTTGTTACACCAAAACGTCTGGCAACGTCGCCGATACTGATGTCTGCTTGAAGCATAACAGCTGCTCTCTGTCTCTCTGTCTCTCTCTCTGTGTCTGTCTGTCTGTCTGTCTCTCTCTCTCTCTCTCTCTCTCTCTCTCTCTCTCTCTCTCTCTCTCTCTCTCTCTCTCTCTCTCTCTCTCTCATTTTGGGTCAAGCATGGAATGTTGTGGAAGTTATTGCTTTCATACCAAGTTAGACTTGTATGAGCATTCTGATTTTTTTTTTAAAGGTGGAAATAGGTGGAAATAATGCATTTGTTGTTCCTACGAGTACGAGACGTCACCAACGACATTTCGATACAGCATACACGTGCAATATGTGTTTTAGCAGGGTATATCATCCCAGATGTGTTTTAGAATATTGAGGTATAACAATATGCAAAAATACATTTGTTTGTAATGTCTATACTTTCTTTTTGTGTGAAGTATACTTCTTTTGTGTTTGTAGGACAACACATTTTTAGGTTGTTTTTTGTTTTATTTTGATAATTTGAATTTGCACACTAATGCAGCTGTTAATCATATGGAATTTACCGTTTCCTTCCCACCATTTCCATGATTAATGACCCAAGAGCGGCTAATGGAAGGCTTAACTCTGTTAATTCCGTTCCTGATTTCGATTAATAAGACGTATGCCGTTTCACCGTTGATAGGAAAGAAAAGGAATTGCTGTTTAATGACACCACAGCACGTGTGTTAATCAGAGGCTATTGGGGAGAGAATATATTGCCATATGGTCTAGAAAACTTGTATTCAAACGATTTTTGGAAAACGTCCTTTGAAAAATACACGTAGGCGTACATAGTATATAGGGAAAGGCGGCGGCAAATATTTACTTGTCGATGAATGAAGCTTTGTTGTCATATTTCTGTTGAGGAGGGGGACCTAGAGGGCATACTGACGCCTCTTCAGTTCCCCTCCAATTTCTGCCTTATAGGTCTTTGACTAAACAATGTCATTAATGACTAAGCACATGCACTTTCTTTTTGTTAAATAAAGGCCCCACTGGTTCAAGGGGCATCTAAGAAGCATATGGTCGAGATTTGGCAGGTATGACCTTCATACCAGTCTGATGTCGCTTATCTTGTTTACTAATGGCATAATTAGGCCCTATATAAAATAAGGTTTCAAAGTTTCAACTTGATACCGTACTCTAGGTATTACTTTGTTTTCAAATTCAGAACCTTTTCATGTTCTTCGGTTTTGTTGAATGTTTTTATTTTAGAACATGTATGGATAGCGATGGGTTTGTAGTTGTTGGGTTTTGTGGGTTTGTTCTTGTTGGGGGTTTTTTGTGGGGTTTTGGGGTGGGGGTTTTTGTAATTTAAAAAAAAGGTTATGTTTAAAGATCATTTTGTTCTGTTTTGTTAAAACCAAATGAAGTATAGAAAGTATTATATAATACCGATTTAAAAATATGACCGGATGTAGGGATGACATCACATTAGTACATTCTTAGTTTTACAATATTCGTTGAACACTGTATATATTTAACCATTGTTACTTTGTTACACCCGTAATTTATTTAGTTGTTGTTGCTGTTTATTATTAGAGAACTATCAGAAAAACACGAACAATAATGTAATAACTATTGCTGGTTTAACGATGGTTCCATTACATTATGTTAATAAAAATACTGTTTGCCAAAATATGTCCATGTTGTTTATTTTATTACACATTCATTAACAAGTCTTTGCAGTGATGAACTTTGTCGAACCCCAACCGTCAAATACCCCCCCCCCCACCACCACCACCACCCACCACCGCCACCACCACACACACACAATGTATACAGCCAGTATAGAACGTTTTAATGAAAATTTTCAGCTTGTCATATTCTTGTCAATTCTGAAAAAAAGAGGTAACACCAATACCGTACCCCTCGTTTGGACATTTGTCTACAATGAATCAGTCATTGGACACCTGTTAACATCCACTGATGGTTCAAACACGTTTGTACTGGGAACATTCTCTGATTTCCCCGGCGTGTTCTATACATGGATCTGACTACACACTCGATGATGGGTCTTACATGTTACAATGCCCCTGTCATCGGATACACATACGTATGTGCGATTTATCTCGAGTAAAATTAGATTAACTTCAAAACCACGAATCTGTTCGTAGCATATTTGGTCTGAATTTAAAATCAGAGGACATTCCCATTTCTGTTCTGTATAGGATTCCAAAACGTCATAAGAATCCATACAAGGAAAGAGATATTGCTGGGTCCAGCAAATACACCACCAAATCCTTTGTCTTAAAAAAAAACTAGCCACTGTCCTGACCACTATCAAATATGGACTTTCAATATATTGGCACATTGTCTTTGAGACAAGTGGTGATAATCACATGTGGATTCCCAAGAACTTCAAAGATTAACTTGACATTATGTAGTCACAATCCAGGTAAAGTCCACTAGTGCTAAAACATTCGATTTTTCAACACTGTATACCACGACCCCTCACGAGAAACTTAAGGGGAAAACTCCATTTCATAATCAAGGAGACATTTGTTACTAAAACGGGTGAACAGAGATAAAAATGTCTTCAGTGGATCTGGAGAATTTGTTAAGACTCAACGTAAATCAAAATAAAAGAATACTGAGGAAGACATATATGAAATGATGAACTTTCTCATTGACAACATACATGTCCAATTTGAAGATAGGACATAGACAAGGCGTAGGTAATGGGCACCAACTATTTGCCAATTTGTTTCTCTATGCATATAAATCAAAATTAATTTTACTAAATCAAAACAAAATAATTTGGCGAAAGTTTAATTTCACCTTTCGATATACTGATGATCTTGTATCATCTTGTAATAATAAGATCATAGATCATACCTTTCACTGATTTACTAACAAGAGTTAGAAATAAAGGAAACCAAAGTATCAAATACTTTTCATACCTTGATCTATAGATAGAGATTCAGATACAAAGCTGTATAAAAACCCGGATTACTTCAGCTTTCTAATAGTCAAATGGCCCCTCATGTTGAGCAGTATTCCTTGTGTGATAGTGGCTGGTGTCTATGTCTCGCAACTTCTCAGATAGCTTAGGGCATGTAAACAATATGCCGATTTTAAAGACTGACATATCGTTCTGGTAGAGAAGATATTTGATCCAAGGACTCCTGGTATACACACAGAGGCCAGTTCACGATATGACACATAACTGACTCAATTCCCTATTTTGACCGTGTACATGTATTGTCATCATTTTGGTGAACATCCTGTACATGTCAACTATAGACTTGATGGCTGTAGTCTGTGTTGCTGTTTTAGAGTAATTCATGAGTGCATGCCTTCACAGCCGTATATATTCCATTGTATTTTCTAAGCTATTCTTGTAAGCGGCAGTCCTCTTACAGTGCAATAGGGATCACACATCATGCTACGGATAGCCTAGAGTGGCGGTCCTTTTTAGGAACGAGCACCTGATAGTGGATCACGTATGCAATCAATGATGCCTTGTGCAGAGATACGGTTTTGTTTACGGTATACGGTTTTGTCATTCAGATTTGTGACAGATACTTTTAACATGCATTTTATTATCCAATGTTTAACCCAAATTTGAATCCATCATCCATATAATGGAATAGTGTGTTCTCGAACATACATGTAGAAAAACTAAAACGAAACCGAACACCAAAACAACAAAACTACACACACATAGACAAACAAGTACAAAAGAAGCAGGGAAAATACAACAAAACAAAACCTAAAAAGAGAAAAACAATCCCCTGAAACTGGCAAATAACGTAATGTTTGGTATTCGGTCTGAAAATGGTATTCGAATATTCGATAGAAATGACGAGCGGATATTCGAATACTATATACAGAAGAAAATGACTCGTCAAACTAACGGGTTGTTTTAATATTTGAATTGTGTAATGAACTTCCATTAATCCCTAGAAAACAAGTTACGACAAAAACAAACAAAATGTATAATGCAGTAATGACTAATAGCTATCCTAGCTATGTAGTTCTACTTCTAGTAAAATATAAATGAATTATCAATATCAAATTAGGAAAAACATTAAAATAGTATGTCCAAAACAAATGTGCGACGAGAACTCATATAGGAAATCACCAGATCAGTTCACATGGTGCGTAGGGTTTTGTGGGGTTTTTGTTTGTTATTTTTCCAGGAAATGTAGCATTCTGACCATGCTGATCTTTAAACGTAATCGAGACGCGTTTTGGACTGCCGACCGAACGGATTCAGATACATTTATTTAACAACACTCAGACACAATATAACATGTAACAAAAGGACAATACAAATATATTGTTAACAAAAACATGACGAAAAAGGTTTGTTTTGTTGAACGACACCATTAGAGCACATTGATCAATTAATCAACGGCTTTTGATTGTCAAACATTTGATAATTCTGACTCGTAGTCATCAGAGGAAACATTGTTCTTAGTGCAGGAAGGGAGACAGGAAAGCAGACACCACGAGTCTTGTCCAGCTGTTGTGCACTGGTTGGAACGAGAAAAAAAACCCCAGTTGAATGGATCCACCGAGGTGGTTCGATCCTGCGACGCAAACCCCTCAGCCGACTCCAAAATACATGGCGAAGGAGAAACATCAATTTACAAGTTCACAAGATTAGATATATTTTCAAAACTAATAATAATGCAATTGTTTTCAGTTATAGTGTTTTACTCAAAAACTGCATTCCTTTCATTTTAAAAATGCTGAGATTAGTTCTATAATATTTATATATTTTTGTCTTCTGTTTTCAATATTTAGATTTTTACAATTAACTAAATAATGGTATTCTCCAATATCAGTATTACAAAGTTTACATAGCATATGTTTTTGAGGTGGGGGGGGGGGGGGATCTTAAACAATCTACCTGTTTGGGGCGGCAATCTTAACTTTGACGTACACAATTTAGTTATCCTGTATCTATTGTGGTATGATAATCTCGTCAAATATGTTTTGAATAATATATAGAATGGTCCTCCAGAAAAGTGTGTAATATCTAAAAAAAAAACACTAAAAAAAACCCCACCAACAACAACCAACCCCACCCAAACACTGTTGTATGAAGTGATCGCAGACTTTTTGTTTTAATTCTCGTTTATAGGATTTCAAATAGACATTGATTAGTGTAGATGGACCCCATCCCCGTGTTATCGAAAATACTTGTTATGAATTTCAAGCAGCCGCATCAGAAATCACTACTAATACACTATTATGAAACTCAAAACATGCTTTATGTCCTCAACTACATGCACGTGGAAAGCAGCATGCAAGACCGATCTTAGAATTAACAACAAACGCACTATCCATAAGATTCTATTTAGAGTCATTTTCCACATTTGACCTAAAACAAAACCCCACCAGATATGCGAATACTTGAAAATACTATTCCAATTTTTGAATAGCAAATTAGCGAGCGAATATTTGAATATTAGGACCGAACACTAACATAACTATAAAACTGAACGTTCGGCGATAGTCAGAAAAATGAAAACTAGTTGATATCTATGAATGGATGCATGGTGCAAAACATTCATATTATGGCACATCGGTGACATTTATAAACAAACAGACTAGTCCTTGTATCATATTTTAAAACATTTAAACCAAAATGTTTTGAATGCAAATAAACATCATTTACTTATTCGTGTCAGAAAATCATTATCTTCACGATTCACATCACGACAGGCATTACAAACTCGTGTCCAGAAAAACACACAGACAAAACATCAAGGATATGCATTAACAGACCCCTGACACGTCATAGAATAAACTCTAATATAAATATGAGGCGCTTTATAAGTCCTCCTGGCTCGGACTTAGTTACTGGCGATGTAAGATTAAGCCCACGACAGGCGTGCTCGAAACTCTAATGGTATATGAGCACGTTAAAACATATTGGTTTGGTTTGCTTTATAATTGAGAAGAACAGAAACTATAGTAACATACACCAGTTAGTGTCATACCCATATCCACTGAACACTCCAGCGTGACAGCATTTGACATCACCAATGTTTGTTCCGGTTAATGGAATCACTAGTGCAAGCTGATTAATTAATCATCAGCTATTAACGACCAAACATTTGATTATTCTGTAAGAGGTTTTCGTTAGCAGTAACATATCTTGTATATGTACATCGTCATAGTTAGGACAACACAAAGCAAGAATTGTGATATACCACTCGTCGGACAATGGTTGGGATTGGGTAAAACTATGGGTCCGCCAAGTGAGTTTAATCCTAGGAAACAAACAATGCAGGCGAGCATTCTTCTGACTGTGCTAGATTTCACCAGGATAGAGGGGGTCGCCAACGCATCAACCGTTTGAATTTAGGCCCAAATCTAAATAGGCTACACCATACAAAGCTTATAATCTTGAATGCCTACATAATGTGATAGTTGAAAACTTTGAATAAAACCCTAAAATCGCTATCAATACTTATGCTAAGGCACTGACTAATCATCAATGAGCGTCCTCATTGTGTCGAGAGTTTGAACATAAGCCCATTTATAATCACCAATACGTAGATCAAGGGACATGATGTCAACCAATGTTTATTATCAATACGTAATACTGTTGGTGGATGTTCTTAATGAAACCACCAAAACAATGGTGCTTATCATTACGTATGTCAAGGTTTTTGAATTATAAACAAATGAATATTTCTAACACCCACATCTAGCCTTAACGGTAAATAAATCAACACGAGGCCAAAACATGCCGAGTCACATAGTCTGGGTTTTAAAAGATGAATCAATGAAGTTAAGCAAACTCGTTCAGAGTAAAAATCGATGCGATGGTTTTGAAGAGTCTTCGCAACTCCTCGGTGCGCAACAGAATGAGGTGGACACAATATAAGAAAACTCTTTGTTTGATGAATTCAGAAATAATAGGCGTAGAATAATTATTATTCTGTTGCTAAGACAGAGCAAACAAATGAATGTTTATCACCTAGAAGCGCATTGATGAGTTGGCGTCTATAATTAGCTGTCAGAATTATGGTTATTGTGTGGCACTTGGTCTAGAGTTTCAGAAGACAATCTCTGTCCAGTTTATTCTATTTAGAGCACATCTATTATGGGCACTTCCTTGTAGTTTCTCCAGCAGCACTGTGCCCATGACACTACGTTGTGGAGTAAAAGGGATGTGGAATCTGCAACACAAATATTTATATAAAATAGTTCAATGCACTATTATTGATTTTAAAATTAAAGTCAACGCCACTGACTCCGTTTATTAGTATAACACTACGCAGTGACCAGCATGTGTCTCAAGGATGAAGATTATTTTAGTTGGATGCAGTGTATTGGCTTGGTGATTCCAGGAAACATTGTCATATATGGACGTTAGACTAAATGCACATGGCAAAACCGTAGACCATTGCAAAACTGTGGATGGACTCCGTCTCTAGAATAATTCTGCATCCGCCCCGGATCTATAGGAAAAATGGCCTGTTAAAGACTAGGGGCTGCTAAACAAAGGTGACACTCTGGCCATCTTTTATTTAAGTTGGAAAAAAGGGGGCGTTGAAGAGGGGGGCTAATAGGGGTTTTATAAGTGAAGAAGCTCCAAAATGAAATTTCCTTTCGCTCGCATTTTAAACGTTCTGTTTTCGGTAATGACAATGAAAAATATTTGACCAATCTTCAGAAAGACGTTATAATCTTAATTAATATCTACAAAAAGTTGTTCCGTAGGACAATGTCTGACCACATAACATGTTGATTTACACAAAACGGATCGCCCTAGTAACGCGAGAAAACCGAAATGCGTGGCAGAAGAATTCAGTGTTTATCGATCTTTATCGATTTTCCGCGGAATGACTTTGGAACGTATTAATCGTGTAATGTCGAGAAAACGTGAATGAATTCTTCCAGTAATCCATCTTGGCAGTATATATCCTTTCTCGGTGTGGGAAAAGGACATGAAAGACTGTGCAAATAACAATGTTACGCCGACAGCTCATGAAACCACAAGCGAGTAATTACAGTCTATCGATCATCACTCTAAAAGAAATGTTGGTTTCCTTTTCTTCAAATATTTGCTTCTCGTGTATTATTAAAAAGTATTGGTACTATCAATGGAATGTTGTTATAACACCTTTACATTTCGAATCCTAATTTGTGCGAAGAATAAATCTTGATCGGTTATGTAGGCTTAGTTATATAAGTCTCAAAGCCAATTAGCCATCAGAAAATCATTCTGACGGCAAAGACAAACAGTGGCGTCTCCATTCCAGTAATGTGTCTATTTCATTTTTCATTTGCTTTGATACTTTCCAAATGATTTGATGTTTAGGGTGCAAGCACTTTGTATTAGACACACGTACACGCTATAGACTGAAAGCTAACTATTGTAGATGCATGTTTCCACATGACTTGGACATCTAACATTTTTTGAAAATCACTTTCCGCTTGAAAGCGCTAAAAGCACGGATAGAATGAAACGAAGTAATGAAAGAACATCCTATTTTGCATTGTGAACAAACCCCATTAGCACCGATGACGACATTTTGGAGATATATATATATATATATATATATATATATATATATATATATACATGTATGTATGTATGTATTGATGTATGAATATCTATATATTGTATGTATGTACTGTATGTATGTCGAGGTTGACTGTTACATACATAGATATTAACGCACTGGCGCAGGGGATAATTAAATCCTTTCTGGCCTCACAAATTGTCCCATGCCGTTGCTGTATGTATGTAACTGGTTACTGTCTTAAGATATCGGCTTTATCCTGCGAAGATTAGAATGGCGAATGCAGCGAGGCTCTGCCATTTGACCTGAGCAGGATAAACCTGATATCTTAAAAAAGTTACAAGTTATTTCTTTTATTCTGCAATCCTACAGGATTATTTGGAAACCCCTTTTATTATTCTAGTTTTGTGTACGCAAATCGAGTATTGTCAACCTAGCAAGGCTTTTGCCGTACGAGGTCATACAAGATACATGACGTCATTATTTGTAAAAAGCTAGCTACATTCTGTCACATTAAAAAACAAACATTTCTAAACTCTTAATTGATAAATAAATATACAAGTTTTGTATTGTTATCGCAAAACTAAAAGTTATTTGTATTTATTGTACTTCAATAAATGATTTAAAGAGTATGTTTATTGAGGTTTATCTAGTCATCATATTTTGTTAATGTATACAGTGATTACGGTGTAAATATATATATATATATATATATATATATATATATAAAACCAACGATTCGTTTTTCATTCAATCAATCAAAACCGAAATGGGGGTGAAGAAAGCACCAAGAATATTCCATTAGCAATATACCAGTTCAATCCAAAGCCTGATCAAGAAACTGATCGGCTTGTCAAAAAAGTACATTCTGAAACTGTCAGTGTAGGTCAAACATTCTTTAAACAAACAAAAATCAACGACTCATTTGTCATCCAAACAAGGCAAATAGAAACGGAAACAAGCGTTGAGAACATTCTATTGGCGACAAGCTAACGAACAGTCTGATCTCCAAACTGACAAAACCTAAGTATGCGTCTTTTTGAGAAACATTTCGGTAGTATTTACTAAAGACGAAAAGTCGGAGTTCCCGGTAAGATCTGGTGTTAAATACAATAGTCCAATAGATCCGTGCAGATAATGAAGAGAATTGAATTGTGGGTTTAAATGAATAAAATCACCTAATGTTACGTAGATATAGCCCATTATTAACTACTTAATAAGATTGGATATGGCTCAAGTTTTAAAAATCTAAAATGGTCGTCATTTTGGAGTTTTCAAATAGTGCTTCTGGATTTCACAAGGAATAAACTAATATGAAATTCAAAATGGCTACCACTTTCATATATTTTTTCAAATATCTCAACTCCCGGTTAACGTGGAAGCATAATTTTTTGTCCGTGTACATTTCTGTATTCCATGAATTGGATGGTTTTCATTTATATAGTCATTGAATTAAGAAAACAATCTTGAAATTCAATATGGCCGGCATTTTAATACATGCGTCTTATATCTCAACTCATGGTTAATGGAGAAGTTCAATTTTGTTGTCTAGATGTATATTTCAGTGGTCAATGAATCTAATTCTTTAGATTTATAGTCATCCAATTATGGCAAACATCTTAAACTTCAAAATGGCAGCCGTATGGAAATTCTAAATGGCCACCAATGTAATCATTTGGCAAATACTTTTTATCCTAGTCTACATACAAATGCAGTTTTGTGTTCATTAGTACATTTTTAGGTCAAATAATTATAATATTGCAATACTGATGAAAAACTAATGAAATAAAGGAACATACCAACTATAAATTGTAATTCATAATGGCATATTAGGCATCTACTTCATCTGTAATAGTATGCACATTGCAGCAGTCCGCATCAGTTTCACGCTTGCAACGCTTTGTACATTGAATGTTGTGTCGCTTACACTAAATTGCAGTACAACTATCTGAACACTTACTGACACCACAATTGCATCTGATCAGTTCTACCACAGCTTCTGGTGCAGCTTACACCTCCAACAACAGTTACAAATATACCATCCCCCTTGACCCAACCAAGTTTGCATGGATTAAGAATGTCCAGATGTAGCATGGAATCTTGAGCTCAGAAAAGTGCTTGACGATGTGCTCTTTGGGTATGTTGTTTTTATATCCCAGAGGTAGGTGGCAGTGTTTTCACACTTTGGTTTGGTGATGGTTTATTGAACTTCTTTCATCTTAGAGTAGCTGCATCAGTTGTAGAAATGACCCCTTGTGCTTGGTTCCATGCAGTAAAATCTTCACATGTTTTACTGACCTCTTTGTATGGTTCATCACCGATTCCAACCTGACTTTGGGGTTACTTATATGTGGTGCTTTCGTGAAAACATTGAATTCTCTTTATTGATGTCCACCATCGCCAAGTGTCCTGTTGTGTCATATTCAGTTAAAGCATGAACATCTGGTAATACCAGTTCATTATACAATGTTTGCAGGTTGATCTGGTTGTGATTTACATATAATTATTTGTGTATCCTAATGGTGATAAAACCCAACAGTCTGTGTCTTTGATGTAGAAATCCACCTCATCACGAGTATGAAGAATCACGAGCATGTCTGCTCCTTCTTGTGTACTGACACCTGTGGTAGGACGGTATTTTAGTACATATTTTGTTATGTTTGTGACTGTAACTAGCGTTTTACATCAGTAAATAACGACATATGCCAGATGTATTATCATATGATCATTGGTATATCTAATCGATGTCATTGATAGGAGAAGGCTTTCAAATGTGTCATTGCCACATCATGGCCTGCAATAGTTTTCGATATCGTAGCGCTCAGAAAATCTGTAGCCTGGTTATTGTGTTAAAAAATAAATCTTACACCAATGTAACCATCTAATAGTCAATCAAAGCATGCAGGAAATGCTTCTGTTCACTGACAACATAAATGGCAGATTAGAAGTGAATTTCTGCACCAGACACAGACTTACATGTAGGTCTTATCCTGAGAAGATCACACACACTGATCCCTATAATTATCGGTACAGACGTAAATCGCAACCAGATCAACATGCAACTAATTGCTGATGAACTGGGTTCAGAAAGAAAAATCAACATTACCAGGATTGCATGTAGTAACTGGATGTAACACAACAGGACAAATTGATGGTATGTGCAAACAAATGTTATTGGATGTGTTCGGGAAAGCTCCACTGGCTATATCTGAAGCTCTTAGCCAGCTTAGAATTACTGACGAACCATACAAAGAGGTCAGTACTCCATGGTACTTAGTTCAAGGGTCGTTTGTACAATTGATGCAGCTATTCTGAGAGGAAAGAAGTTCAAGACACCATCGCCAAACCAACGTGTGGAAACACTGCCAAATATTTAATAACAGCATACCCAAAGAGCATGTCTCTAAACAAATATCCTAGCTTAGGATTCCATGCTACATCCAGTGATCTAGACCCATGGTTGGATTAAGGAGGAGGATATATTTCTAAATGTGGTTGAAGGTGCAGATTGCACCAGAGGCTGTGATAGAAATGACCAGATGCAACAGTTACTGTGGTATCAGTAAGTGTTCAGGTAGATCAACCTGTAAGGAATACAACCTGCAATATACAGAACTCTACAAGTGGTGATGGTTGCTGCCATACACATGTCATTACAGACGACGTGGATGCCTAATCAGGGGTCACAATGGAAAATAATAAATTTTAGTCAATTTTCAGATACATGTATGTACGATATTTCTTTAGAAAATATTAAAAAGTTGCTAATTTAAACATTCTATTAGCCAAATACTAAATGGGTGAGCACTGCTAATGTCTCATGTGTGAATTATAGTTTACAATTGGTCTCTTCCTCTATTTCATTAGTTTAAAATCTAGAACATGAAAGTCATTAGTAATGCAATATTTTAATTATTTCACATAAAAATGTATGTGGACTAGGAGGAAAAGTATTTGCCAAATGATAAAATTGGTGGCCATTTTGAAATCTCCATATGGCTGCCATTTTGAATTTTAACGTGGTCCACGACTGGAGGATGGTTAATAAAATGCCAACCTTTAATTCATTGATCCTAAAAAAGTACAAACCAAAATAATTGTGATTCTGCCTTAAGCGGAAGTTACGATATATGAAAAATACATTAAAATAGTGGCCATTTTGAATTTCAAGATGGCTGTCATAATTGAATAACTATAAAAATTTCATCAATAAATGCATGGCTACATAAATGTACATATAAACAAAAAATAGTGTGTGTCTATGTTAACCGAGAGTTCAAATATATGGAAAACTATATTAAAATGGTGGCTATTTTGAATCTCAAGATGGATGCTTAGGTCAGACAACACTTTTTGTTTTACAACTTCATTAACAGAGCTCATAAATATAAACTGATACCTATATTGTTGTTGTGGGTCAACTGTGAGTAAATATATATATATATATAAGAATATTTAATTGGTGGCCATTTTGAATTTCAAGATGGCTGTCATGCCCAAATAACTAAATAAAATGTTATCAGCGAGTTCATTTACCTCAAAAATATAAATAGACACTAGAATTGTGTTTCTATGTTAACTGGGAGTCAAAATATATGTAAAATATCCCAAAATTATGGCCATTTTGAATTTCAAGATGGCCGCCATGATCAAATGACTGAAAAAAATGCTACCAATGGATTTCTAGTTCTGGATAGTCTTAAGAATAAAAAGAAATACAATTTACTGACTTGAGCAAAAAAAAAAAAAAGGCAAATTTACATAACTGCCTCGACTATAAAGTCGGCGACCCTTGCTTCCGAAGTACCTTAAATAACGTTATCTGTGAGCTCCTGCAAACACTATGATTTTGATTAGATATGACTGGAAATTTTAACAGTTGTAAGTAACTTGTAACTTTATCAGTAAAAACTCCAGTAGCCGAAAATAGTTCATTTTGCATAATAATAAAACTGGGATCAGCTTTATATACATTATATATCAATGACAAGCATAACCATCAATCATATGTATTACAAACATTAAAAAATAACTATAGTGCAGCTTACACACACACACACGCGCGCGCACGCACACACACACACAGATATATATATATATATATATATATATATATATATATATATATATATATATAGAGAGAGAGAGAGAGAGAGAGAGAGAGAGAGAGAGAGAGAGAGAGAGAGAGAGAGAGAGAGACAGAGAGAGACAGAGAGAGAGAGAGAGATGGGTGGGGGGGTATGCAAGTGAACGTAGGCCTATTGAACAGATGTTCGAGAATAGTTTGAAGGCTTAGACCAATGTTTGTACACTTTGGAATTGGGCTTCAATAATTATGACTAAATGAACACTTCCACAAGAACCGCGGCGAGGGGTTGTCACACTTGCTCCCCGCGCAGACCCGTAGAAACGACATCAGGAGTGGGAGGGACACAATCTTTAAATGGAGAGGGCACAGTCTCTAGTGGGGGGGGGGGGGGGGGGGCACAAGCCACAGTTTTATCTTATTTATATAAAGTATGACAAACAAACGCACATTTTTGTCCTCAAGTGGGGGCATCAGATCTCCGCCCTCCCCGGTTCCTTCGGTGCCTGCCAAGGAAACTATTAAGGCATAATTGCTCATCTGATATTATTGTTTTTCGAGTTTGCGTTTTAAATCACAGAAAAATTAGTTATTAAATAATCATACAAGTTGATTCAGAAGGAGGGTGCTTGGATGCGCATCTTCCGCAATTGTGATCAGAAAAATGTCAAAAAGAAAAGAAAAATACAAATAAAAAACATACCAAAATGTCCCAATGAATTTATGTGTGCTTTGTGGGATTGGTGTTTCTGGGGAAACTTGCATTTCCGAAAACGTTTGAATTCGTGGGGGGGGGGGGGGGGGGGGGGGGGGGGGGGAGGATTGAGACGATTGGACACCTTAGATTACGGTCTGTATTAGCCGTTTATTTCTTATTAATGCTGTGAAACTTCAGAAATACATACACAGAAGCCTCGCACGGCTAGTTGTAAAACATTGCTTCCTTCCTTCTTTGTTCTGTTTAACCTTTTCCTTCCAAACTATTTGACTAACATTGTGTACATATTTCCAGTGAAACACTTAGCGACTTAATGTTGCTTAAGTAGTAAAGGGCGGTTTGGTGAGGAACCATTACCGGTAGCTCCACTGTCAGCGGCAGGGGGCCAAAGCTTTGCCTACCCCATCCGTGTAGGGATGGCAGAACCAGAACATGTATCACCTGGCTTTGGTCATAAGAACTCAGCTACCCTCTTCTGCAGCATTCCTGCCATGCATACAATTAATAGCTCCGTCTTCTTGACCTGTCCATCACATTTCTGATTGTAGCAACTGAGTGGGCTTCATGTCGATGACGTGGCATCAGTGATGTTATACTGACTTCAAATGCAGAGCATCGTTTCTTGGATGCATGGTGGGCAGACCAAGAGACATTGACTTAGACATCTAATTATTTAATGATACCAACCTTCTTTGGCCATTCATACTCCAGCGTGAGTTGTTATCTACGTTCGTCGGTACCAGGCATAGCCATGCTTTGAGCTTGTGGGGGAGAAGGTTTCGTGTTCATGAAGTATGCTGGGCGGACGTTAGTAAACGATTTGGAGAGTTCTTAGTCTTGTTCTGCCCAGGCTGTAGTCGTTGATACGTTTCTCCTTCATTGTCTGATGTTGGTTGCTGGAAGACCGAAATGCTGGTACCATGAACATATGTTATGTTACTGTAGTCGCAGTTGGGTTGTCCATGGCTGCTATGGTAAACAACCCGTGCCCCAGAAATGTGTATATCATTTACAAAACAAGCATTCAGGGATTACTGCTGAAGAAATACATGCCCCCTACCGGGTCCAAAACATTTTCGTATGTCCTAAGTTCAAGGGCCATAACTCTATAAAAATGGGTAAATCACCATGAAAGTTAAACTTAATCTCTAACAGTGCATGATAAAACAATATACAAAATTTAATCTCAGTATCTTCAGGCATTGAAACAAAAGTCTGGAAAACAACTTTTAATTTTTCTTAAGTTAAGGGCCATAACTCTGAACGAATGAATGCATGTTTAACGACACCCCAGCACGAAAAATACATCGACTATTGGGTGTCAAACTATGGTAATGCAAACAAATAAGGTGATGATCAACATCAATATATAAATTCAAGATTTAAATAAAAACAGTGTAAAGAAATGTGCAAAAAAACACAAACACCACAGACAGATACTGACTTTTACTAAACATTTCAATTTGTGCTGTATTGGCCATTCTCAAAGAGAATGTTACACCCCTGCACCACGGTGAGGTTACAGCACGCGCAGTGGGCCATAACTTTGTAAAAAAAATGGGTAAATTACCATGAAAGTCAAATTTAATTCGTAACAGAACACGATAAAGTTGTTAACAAACTTTTCACTCAATATCTTGCGGCATTGCTATAAACGAAATCGCGGAAAACAAATTTTCCCATTTCCTAAGTTCAAGGGCCATAACTCCGTCAAATATGGGCAAATCGCCATGAAATGCAAACGCAATCTGTACTAGTACATGATAAAGCTATGCACATAACTTTTCAGCTGAGTATCTCTTGAGGCATTGCCAATAGAAAGCCCGGAAAAGTACACCCTAAAGCCATACACGAAATTTCAGCTGAGTATCTTGAGGCATTGCCAATAGAAAGCCCAGGAAAAGTACATCCTAAAGCCATACACGAAATCGCGGTGTTTTGTGGGACTTTGTTTTTTTACCCCCAGGATAAACACAATTGGTCTTACATTTTCCTCACTTGTCTCCAGCCCTGCAGAACTGACCGTTAAGCTATGAATTGTGTACTTATCATTACTATCGTTATACTTAAGAACTCAAAGTGTCAATTGGCAGGTGTCGAGCCTATCGCACCGATTCAAATGACATTTGACAGTCCAGCATCCTATCCACTCTGCCAACTTCAAAAATAGAAGCACTTTAACTGGGAGTTAAAAAACCAATTTGTTTTAACGGCACCACTGGAACACATTGCTTAACTAATCATCGGCTATTGAATGTCAAACATTTGTTAATTCTGACAAGTAGTCATCAGAGGAAACCTGCTACATTTTTCCTAAGGGCAATTCCACGGTGACAGACGTTATATTCAGAGAGGTTGGAGGTCATTTCAACTGACTCGATTGCTAGAGCGGTACCCCTAGTAAATTGATCTTGTGTATGGTACTTGCCAACGTTCATACCTAGTTAGTGTCACAGAGAAAAGTGCTTAGAAATATTTATGGCTTGGTGGGTAATCAGAAATATGTGTGTGACAGACATGGGTAAAAAGCAATTAACTTCATTTCTAAATTGTGTGAAACCCTTAACTTGTACAAGTCAATGTTTGCCCTTGAAGTAAAGCTATAGATGACTAACAGTTACAATTCAGCTCTAAACTAAAAGTGTAATGAAAAATATAACATAATTGTGTGTGACGGACGTTACGTGACGGATGTTACATTTTGTCCACGGACATAAAATGAAGTTCTGAGTCTATAAAAAGCAGTACATTGTCCACTGCTGTGATGATAAAAGCATTTCAATGCCTGGTGAATATCATGATGTGGATTTTGATTATTTTAAATTAAAGTTCCACACTTTCAATTTAATACAAAGGCGCTGAGGATGTATCAATATATTCATAGTCTCTTAAATATTTGTCATGCAGCAGCCTTCATTTATTTTAAAGGTAAAGCTCATGAAAACACTGACATGTTGAAGACAAACACTGTCCCTTAAAATGGTTTCAATAGGATCTGCAAATAAAAAAGAACCTATGTTGATAATGTTACGTTACCAGACTACCAAAGTCATATCGGGTGTATTTTTAGATTACCATTGTATGAAAATATTCCATACATGCTACAGAAGTTGCTGGTGCCATACGATATGGATTCATTAAAAATTAATAGATGTATTAAAAAAATATTGTTAATTAAAATTGGGGGATCTCGCTTGCCCACCACAACCCCATCACAGTCATCCATTTTGTTCATCATGATGGGTGGTGGCAGCGTTTTCTTCGTCTTCTCTCTAACATAGACTATCTTGTCGTCTTTGAATGGCCAGTTCCAGGCAGTACCCACCTTGATGGTTTCTATCAAGAATCAAAAAAGTGTTTATCATTATACATGTGTTCAATAACCTACCAGTCACAACTCAGATTGGCACAACAGTATCTGTGGTTTATTAGTGACGCACTATCTTTTTCTTGAGTACATACCTTTATATTTGAGTATATTGCCTGATGAAATTGAAATTGAATTGTCTTGAAAATAGCTCAGTGTATTAACAAGGGTGACCATCATCATTATTAAAATTGCAATTTATGTGCATGTTCTTACTTAGAATCTTTATAACCAATGTATATCTGGATATCGTAATGTTCTGTAGTATTTGTATCTCTATATAATGTTTCGTCTCAAATTTATTATTTTTGGCAAAAGTCATACAAAATATGAAACATTTCAGCCAAAGATCATACCAAATGTATTTATCTATATAAAGCTTTAAATGTAAAACATGATACGGTAAGATAGCGTTTAAAAAAACAAAAACAAACAACAACAAACAAACAAACAACAACCCAGAAAAAAGCAGGATGTGTGTTTATTTTGTTGGGAGTCTTTCTAAGGCAGAACCTCAGGCTAGTCCCTTTTAGTACTAAATAATTGTGGGTAAAATAGTCAAACCACCTTTTGTTGTAAAGATGCTAAATGAAGACTTTTTGTGACTTATCAGAATGTGACAGACATTACCGACTCCACGTTTGCCTCTGACAGACGTTATATGTGACGGATGTTACAGTTTCCTTTCTGTTCTTAAATTCAAATCACATAATTTCCAAACTGATTGACATATATATTATCTTTACCTTGACTAGTGCTAAGAGAATTACAGAGGACATGATTATACACCTTCAGATATTCTTCTCACTTAAACAATTCATTTTCTTTTTGGTGACAGACGTTTCACTGCCGGAGCACATTGCTTCGTATTATAATTTTTGGCAACATATTTTCATAAAATACTTTAAATGCCTGTATTGTTTAAAGTGATGCTACTGGCATTATAAATTGAGTAACATAAAGTATCGAAGCCAGTTTGATGGAAGGGATTTGAGTGGCTTAATATTCCTGTTTTTTAGTCGGCATTTGCTTTGAAATTATGTAGTATGTGTTGATGTCAGAAGCATTAGGAAAAACGTGTGTGGACATGGATTTTTAGTTTTTCTGCAAATTGGGTGTCTTGTGAATTAATTTTGACCCTTTTTATAATGAAATAATGAAATTTTGTATTTTTGTTCGCTCATGTCCGTTGACTCGTAGAATTACCCATTTGCAGTAAGGGATATTTTATATGCACTTCTCCACAGACAGAAAGGCACATACCACGGTCTTTGACCAGTTGTCATGCACTGGCTGGAACGAGGAAAACCCAGTCAGTTGAATGAATCCACCGAGGTGATTCGCTCCTGTGACAAAAGTACCTTAAGCCGGTAGTTAAGACCGTGTAATGTCAGATATTAGGTTCGAAACCAGTGTAACGATTTTGTGTTTATATACAGCAGTTTTATAAGTTGCATTGGGGCCAATGGGGACTCGGAGACTCGGATACTAATAGTCCACCAGCAGAAATGTCGACCCAGTAAATATAATATTTAAAAACACAAACAGGGTTTCTGCCAAAGGATACCAAGATTAAAATTACGTAACTTAAAATTTAGGAAATTAATGGTTACATTATTATAATATTTAGAAAGATAATAGTACAAAAAGTGCTGTTTAAAATGTATGAAAGTACATGAAATGCAGTGTCCGTTTTAGAAACCCATTTCAAACCTACAACCAAGGGGCATTAATGTTCTGTTTAGTTTTGATTATGTACCATCAAATTATTTTCTGGCACAAAGCCAAAGTGTCAGTTGGCAGGTTTTGAACCTAATTTTAGGATTAGCATATTCTATAATGCTATTAGTACGTGGGTTAATGTATGTACAAAACATTTTAGTCCGTGGGTTAATGTATGGACAAAACGTTTATGGCCCGGGCAGTAGATAAAGTTGTATAGATGGCCCTAAAATGAATTCTTCGTAGTGGGACAACTTGGTACTTACCAATTAAGAATATCTACTTCCCGGTACTAGTTAAATGCCGCATTACATGTTTGTCGATGTGTGCAGTCAAAAGGTAACGACGAGCTGATGGAAGGAATGAAGGAAAATTGTTTAACGTGCACATTCAGAGCAAGCTGTTGTAGCGCACGTCAGTCCTGGGCACAAGTGTCGGCCTCAACCGGTTCCTCCGTCCAGGGCCCAGTTCCACAAAGCGATCTTAGCCCTAAGATCACCTTAAGTTCATTGCTACCTTATGCACTAAGGTGATCTTAGTGCTAATGTCGCTTCGTGGAAAAGGGCCCTGGACAGGAAAGGGTTGAGGTGTGTGGAGGAGGGACCGCCTGCACTGACAGGTGCAAGAGAGCACCAGCAGTCCGACCGTAGTCGGTAACAGACGAGCTGATACCGCATCACAGTACATATATTAGTACTACGAATGCATATGTCTGATTAAATCGTGGGTATTAAAAATAAATATAATGATATAAAACAAATAATATAATTAAAATAATTAGTCCATGAGCTGCGACCCCGATTTGACCATTTGGTACCATCTGAGTGCACCAAATTTAACTATACCTTTGTGTATAAATGTATGTATGTGTCTTAAAACAACATGATGGACGTTTCTCCGTATTAATCTGTGTGTCATAATATAGCTAATTTTAATTATCATACAAACTGAAATGCACTTGTCAACATTCATCAGAAATTCATTTTGAACCATTCCCAGCTAATTAAGGCGTGGCAATATCAATTTAATATACAACGGGCGCAAATGTAGCAGATAGAACAAGAAAATCACAATTTATCGCATATTACGTCTACCGGGAAGAGGTTTAATTGTATTGCTCATTGAATTAATTTATTACGACCTCTCGCTAACTGAGATAGTATATTATTATTATTATTTAAATATAAGATGACCATAAAATTGGCCACCAAGTGTAAGAAGTGGCAATATATTACATTCTATATATTTTCCCCAAATAATAATTTATATTTCAAATGCTGAGTTTTCTGTGGATAGGATTTAAATTCTCTCATTCATTTTCTAATATTCCAACATGGCTGCAAAAAAAGAAGATTATTGTATATGTTTAGCCAGCACCTAAAACAATAATTTTAAAACCAACTGCTAAGTTTTAACGGTAAACTAATACTATTTCTAAAAAAAACCTCATCGACATATAAAATTGCCTGACATGGGCCAAAATTAATAATGCTGATCTTGCTTTGATAAATGGGCATATGCGCGCACATCACTGATGTTTCTTTGTTTTTTTTTAAATCATTTTCTATTTCTATGTAATTGATATATACTTTATTATTGCATTTTTTCGACCAAGACAATTTATGTCACACGTGTGTAATAGTGCGACGCCAACTTTTCTCACCATAACATGGCAATTATTAGTATACTAGTATGCTTCGACTTTACCTGCAAATGATCGACCATCACCAAATGAACTTAGTAGCCATATATTCACGGGATTCCAATAACGACAAAAGGATTGATGTCCAATGAAAAGTACTTTATTTTAAAAATACACCACCAATGATCAAAACACGCAAGCGCGGTAAATAACATTTAGTCGAAAAAGATATTAAAATTTGCTTGAAACCTGATTTTTGAGGATATGTAAGAAATAGAATAATACATTTGTGTCCGTTAGATACCATTTATCGTTGTTTAAAAACGTACCAAACTCACTTTCCTCGTTAGATACATTTTAAAACAACTCGTTGTGAGATAAATGGTATCTAACGTCCACTCATGTATTATTTTTTGGATAATGGTGGGGAATGATGTCTATTACCGGAGTCTAGAAAGATAGGTGATAAAACCCCTCTATATAGCACTTGGAAGAATATGTACGTAATTGATGAATTTGAAGAAAAAAAACCGCCAAGTTGGTTAAGCTTTATTTCGGTTCATGGTTTCTAACTTTCTGCCAAGTTTGAAACAACAATTAAATGTGTGGCCTTTTTAATGATTCGTGATAACTGCGGCCATTTTGGGGCAAAAAGGCACTCTGTGGGCTATGCTCACTTTTTCACAGGGGTCACCAGAGGCTCACATAATATTTTTTTAAATTCCTAATATATGATATTGACGGTACCGAAAAACACGAGGGTAATAATCTCTTTTTCATATAATCTCAAGCTTAATACGACGTGTTTTTGTAAACTGTACACGCAACTTTAAGACTTGCAGTAGTAGATACCAAATTATATATATATATATATATATATATATATATATATATATATATATATATATATATATATATATATATATATTCTTCAAAAAAGTAGGGGAACTCTAATAAGAATTTACAATTGCCAAAATTGTAAGGTATATTAGCTGTGGGGAATGGTTATATGATAATAGTGAATTAATTGGGAAAACATTACAACAGGTAGTTCAGTATTACAGTAGGTTTTATGGCCGCCGAAGGACGATTGGGTTCAGAAGTGAAATTTGAAAGTCGACGGTTTTTTATCAGTAAATTGCAAATTCAAACAATAAAAAATGACTAAAAACTAAACAATAACAACTGTATGATCAACAGAATCAAAAAACATTGACAGAAATAATGTTCCACAGTGATTAATCCACCTTCCTGGCAATTGTCGAAATCGAGAATGACACCCCACGCACGTGTACGGGGCAACTGCGTGATGCATGTGCAAACTATGGAATGTGTTTCGGTGTGTTGATAAACAGACCTGAACGTTCTTTACAAGGATGTCTGTGGTCAAGACGTATGTTCGGTCTAATAGTTGATATTAACATTAATATTTCAGGTTCCCCTACTTTTTTGAAGAGTATATATATATATATACTCTTCAAAAGAAGAAACGCAAAACCACATTGTCGTAACATTTGGAGAATTCATTTTATTATTGAATGGTGAGTCCGATAATTACCAAATGTTGCAGGATTGTTCACAATTCACTCTAGTCCATTGTGAGTAAGTGATAGGACACACCACCAAGGTCAAGGTCATCTGGAGTCAATACCGGGTGTGGCCTCCGCGTGTGTTGACAACTGCCTGGCACCGCCTGCCCATTGAAGCAACCAGAGTACGGATGACGTCCCGGGGGATGGTGGCCCACTCGGCCTGCAAGGCTGCTGCCAGATCGGGCAGGGTCTGGGGCTGTGGTTGTCGCTGTCGGAGGCGTCGGTCCAACTCGTCCCATAGATGCTCAATTTGTTTCAAATCCGGTGATATCGATGGCCAAGGAAGGACATTAATGTTGTTGTTCTGTAGGAAAGCCGTTGTGAGACGTGCTGTGTGAGGCCTGGCGTTGTCATCTTGGAACACTGCGTTGGCGTTGGCCATAACTGGAACGATGTGTGGCCGGAGGATCTGGTCAATGTAGCCCTGTGCATTCAGGTTGCCCTGCACGTGGACCAGGTCAGTTCTGCCAGTGTGTGAGATGGCTGCCCACACCATGGCACTACCCCCGCCGAATCTGTCCACTTCCTGCACGCAGTTTGCCGCATAACGTTCACCACGACGCCTATACACGCGACATCTTCCATCATGACGTCGGAGCAGAAATCGGGACTCGTCACTGAACCACACCTGTCTCCATCGCAGTTGAGGCCATTGTCGATGAATCTGGCACCACTGCAGTCGGAGTCGACGGTGTTGTGGTGTTAAGATGACACCTCGAACTGGACATCTGGCACGAATTCCTACCTCACGTAGGCGGTTCCGTACGGTCTGGTCGGATATCCTGCGCAAACCTGGTATTGCTGCGGCTGTGGAGGTGGCAGTAGTCAATCGTTCCCGAAGGTGGCGTACCCGGATGTAGCGGTCCTGCCCGGGGGTAGTGACCCGTGGTCGACCGGATCTAGGGAGGTCACGTGTTGATCCATGTTGCTGGTAACGGTCCCACAGTCTGGAGATGGTGCTTGGGGACACATGGAATGCCCTGGCAACGGCCGTTCTGGATTCGCCTGCGTCTAGTCGGCCGATGGCATTGATTCTCTGCGGTTCACTGAGACGTGGCATGTCCTGGATTGTCAACTGTCGGCCAGATACAGAGGCCAGGCAAGCGAACACCCTGCACTTTTATACTGTCGGTGTTCATGTTGCACGTGCAGACAACGCACGTGCAGTGGTGACATGGTTTGCACGTGGCTGCGTTTTTGCGAATATTCACATTTTGGAACTTTATTGTACAGTAGCTGCGTTTTATCGAATGTAACCGTGGGAATGTGTTTGGGACATGCAATGACCTTATATTCACAAAGCATGAACCGGTAGGAAACATAAAATCGGAGTTATAACCCATTTGTACCCTTTTGCGTTTCTTTTTTTGAAGAGTATATATATATATGTATGTATATATTTATTTAACTTGTATTATTTACCCATGCATGGAAATTGGTGGCAACATAATGGTTACTCAGTCTTATATGCCTTTTTAAAATACTGTTTGTTAGCAACGGAAATTGCCGATGTTTTCCGAACATATTTGAATTAAAAAATCCCGCATGTATTTTGATTTAAGTGTAATATAAATAAATTATGTAATTGTTTAGGTGTAGTTACAGTGTTCAAAATAATAATATATAATCAAAATAAATAAATAAAAATATATTTGGCAGACAATGAAGGAAATATTATTATGCACCAGCCGTTAGCCCGGTTAGTTCAGTCGGTAGAGCATGAGACTTAATGGAAGTAATATAGTTTCACCTATAATGTTTACTTCAAAATTATGTTATGCCATGTTAATTGATAAATGTTTTAAGCCGCCAGTATCATTAACATTTTGGGATAATTTAGGATATAATAGTGAAGAAGACATACTATGGTCAAATATTAATTCTAATAATAAAATCAATATTAGTATTGATCTTAATTTTCGTTTGGCTCATAATATTTTATGGCCTGCGGATAATTTATTTAAAATAGGAAAAATTGATTCACATTTGTGTTTGATATGTGGCTTTTTAACTGAAAATATAGAGCATTGGTTTTAGGACTGTCCTGGCTTAATTTTGTTTTTACAAAATATATCTAATATAATATCTGTTTTCTTAAAGGACAAAGGTTTCAGTGGAGATAAATTGAGATCCTGGATATTATTTGGTTTTAATGGTTTTAAATTTCTTCATTTATTATTTTCTGCTGTGAGAATGACAATTTATAAACGCAGAAATATTTATAGCATTAAAGATGTTTTATTAGATTGTAAAACTTTATTTGATAGAATATTTCAAAACATGTTAAACACTCTTTATATACATATGTGTTTATTAAATAAAGAACATCTATTTATTAAGAAATATATATCATCAAATAAGTATGCTACAATTTCGGGGAATAATAATATTGTTATTACTTGGTGATCTTTATATGTTTTTTTAAAGAGGTATTATACAATTGCATTTTATGTTGTTGTTGTGGGTTGGTTTTGTTGTTGGGTTTTTTGTTTTGTTTTATGTGTGTGGGTTTGTTGTTGTTGTTTTGGGTTTTTTTGGTTTTTAGATGTTATCTTTTAATCAAGCATATGATATTGCATTGATATGTATAAAGGTTGTTTTTATTTATTTGTAAAATGCATTGTTATGTAAATATGTCTATATTGTGAACAAACACTTTCAAGAAGAAAAAAAAACATGAGACTCTTAATCTCAGGGTCGTGGGTTCGAGCCCCACGTTGGGCGCATATTTTGTTTTCAATATTTTAGTATTTTTAAAGTTAAAATAAAAAATGAGCATTGATCATGTTATCCAATGTTTCCGCTCTCCTGCCGATCGGTAGGATGTACCTGTGATTTGTCCCCCACGGTGGATCTTACTTCGGTGTTGTCAGAAACAGTGACATACAACTGGTATATCAAAGTGCATATAAAATACCCCGAATGTTTTGTTTGTTTTTATTTTTGTGTGTGTTTTGGTTGTTTTTTCGGTAGTAGGTATGACGGCAACTGGTTTCCTGTCTTATTATCTTTGTGTCTCTTATCAATAAACAGGCCTCGGTGGCGTCGTGGTTCGGCCATCGGTCTACAGGCTGGTAGGTACTGGGTTCGGATCCCAGTCGAGGCATGGGATTTTTTATCCAGATACCAACTCCAAACCCTGAGTGAGTGCTCCGCAAGGCTCAATGGGTAGGTGTAAACCACTTACACCGACCAGTGATCCAATACTGGTTCAACAAAGGCCATGGTTTGTGCTATCCTGCCTGTGGGAAGCGCAAATAAAAGATCCCTTGCTGCTAATCGGAAAGAGTAGCCCACGTAATGGCGACAGCGGGTTTCCTCTCAAAATCTGTGTGGTCCTTAACCATGTCTGACGCAATATAACCGTAAATAAAATGTGTTGAGTGCGTCGTTAAATAAAACATTTCTTTCTTATCAATAATGTTCGACGTCAATATAACCATAATACATTGTGTTGAGTGGTGCATCATCAAATAAATCATTTTTCTCCTCCTGACTTTCAGAACTATTGCGCAAAATATAGAAATGACACACACCAAATCTGATGATACTAGTGCCAAGGAAATAGTGAATACTACACGACCTTCAGTTTAATACCATTTTCTAATGTACCCGTGCATAAAAATGGTATTAAACTGAAATGAGTGTAATATTTTATTTATTACCTACTTACCTATAATTACTGCTTAGAATTCGTCAAAAAGTCGTCGTTAAATAAAACATTTCCTTCCTTCATCAAAAAGTGATCTAAGAAAACATTCAGAGCAGCTGGTGTTCAAGTGCAAGCATAGGCCCCTCCCACCATCTCCGTCATCATGTCATGTCATGTCATGTCATGTCATAGGGTTTAACGTGCACATTCAGAGCAGCTGGTGTTTGAGTGCAAGCATAGGCCCCGCCCACCATCTCCGTCATCTCTCACAGATATGTAATAAAGTAGATGACATGACGTGTTCGATAACTTCAGCTGATAATAAACAATAATATAAAAGTATTTAAATGAGGTGAGTTATAGCTGTCCATGTCAGGGCCGTACCATGATCAAAGTCATGGGGGAGGGGGGCACTACTTTTTATAAACAAATGAAATACTAAACAAATTAAATCCTGAGATGTGTATGCTAAAAAAAAAATGAGTCTCAGGGGGCAACCACCACCCCCCCCCCCTGCCCCCCGGAGGGTACGGCCATGCATGTGCATGTGCATAAATTTTGGCAGGTGGCGGGTGGGGTCTAGACCTGTCAGCGAAGTTTATGGGAAGAGAGTAGGGTCGAGACATGCTTCATGAAAAATGTATCGAAAAGAAAAAGAAAAAAAATTGCTTGAACATGGGGGAGTTCGACCCTAAAACCCCTTCCCCTGGACACGCGTCTACAGTCTCCCTTCAGATGATGTTTCCTTCCAAGCACAAACAATTCACATAAAAGAAACGCTTACGACGAAACACAGCGGTAAAGCTGTATCCTAACCGGCCGCGAGCGATGTGAGCGATTATTTTAGAAATCATTGATTTCAATTGCCTCATCCTAACCACACGCGTGCGAGGCGACAGATAAATATGTCGCACGCATCCGGTTAGGATACCAGTGGCGTAGCCAGGGGGGCCATGCCCCCCAATCCCGGGAAATGTTGACCTTTTCGCTTATTAATAACATTAAAAAGGTTCCTGTGTCATATCCCACTACTCGATATCATTGTTTGCTTGGATGCCAGGTGCCCCCCCCCCCCCCCCCCCCCCCCCCATACAAGATCCTGCCTACGCCACTGTGGGATACTGCAATCGAAATCAATGACTCTTAAAATAAACTGGACGCGAGCGATGCGAGCGATACGAGCGATTATTTTAGAAATCATTGCTTTCGATCGCCGTGCCCTAACCGCAAGCCTGCGATGCGGTAGATTTATCTGTTGAGTCGTACGCATGCTGTCAGGAAAGAAAGAAATGTTTTACTTAACGACGCATTTTATTTACGGTTATATGGCGTCAGACATATGATTAAGGACCACACAGATAAAGAGAGGAAACCCGTTGTCGCCTCTTAGCAGCAAGGGTTCTTTTATATGCGCCATCCCACAGCCAGGGTAGTACATACCACGGCCATTGATATACCAGTTGTGGTGCACTGGCTGCAACGAGAAATAGCCCAATGGGCCCACCGACGGGGATCGATCCCAGACCGACCGCGCATCAAGCGAACGCTTTACCATTGGGCTACGTCCCGCCCTACGTGCTGTTAGGATACGGCGATTAACTCAATGATTTCTAAAATAATCGCTCGCATCCTATTAGGATACAGCTTGACCGTTCCAGTGTTCAGTGACGGTGGTCAACGCTAAAATGCACGGTTTATCTATTCAGTAACATATTTCAATGTACCAACATAGGCCTAATAATTATTGGGTTACGATTCAATATAATAATTATTGGGTTATGATTCTTTACGATTCAGATGCCAAGAAATCACGTTTAAAGCAAAGCTATTTTAAAATGTTATTGGGGGGAATCCTGCCTTCGGTCCCACCCTAAACGTCTTTGGCAAAGCACTTTTGTTTCCTACCTACCCTGATCAACTCCCCACCCCACCCCAACCTACTTAACAGGTGAAATCTGATGCACCCAAGTTTAAAATTTTCCCATCGAACCCCACTACACTGTCTCGAGTGCTGACCATTGCCCCCACCCCTCATTAAACAATCGCTCAGACAGGCCTTTATGGCCATGTTGTCCTGAGGTGCTACTAATCCGATATTCCTTTCTTTCGTCATCAGGTACATGTATATATACTCAATAGCCAAATATTGTTCAAGCTGCTGGTGTCATAACACATTACTTCATTTTCAGCTTGCCGTCATTCATTTTGAGCCTTTACCTTTGTCAAAACTGATCAGAAACTTTCTAATCAAAGTCTGATGTTACTTTTGATTTCACGATGGGCATATATTAGTATCTTTACTCAAAACATTTCAATTGATTCAAATCAAATCAGCTAATTAAATACTATTACCTAAAATCAAATAGTGCACATTTCAGCTGAAAAGGATACTTATACTTTTTAGGGCACTAGGAGAGAAGCTAAATCCAGCACAAACCACCACTCAATAAGCCTCAGTTGTGTTGTGGTTAAGTTTTCAGATTTAAGGCTGGTAGGTATTGTGTTCACAATTTAATTCGGGCAAAATTCAGCCAGCCCCCTTACACAAATGTGAGCCTGTGTGTCTATGCCATAGACACGAAAGCACATACCACAGATTTTGATCAGTTGTGCTTCACTGGATGGAACGAGAAAAACACAAATCAGATGAATGGATCCACCGAGGTGGTTCGATACTGCGACACAAGCACCTTAGGTGAGAGATCAACCGACTGAGGTAAATCTCGCCCCTTACATATAATTAAAGCAAATTAAAAGATAAAAATAGTATATGTTCCAAGTCATTTATTAAAACAATCAAAAACCATTCTCACACATGTAAAGCTTTAACATAATATGACAAAAATTAGATTTAACAAACTCAGTCCTGTAATATACTTGTAACAGATAACTGAGATAAGCAAAATATATGTTAAAAAATACAGTGTATTTAACATTGTGTAAATGAATACAACTTCATGAAAGACACTCACTTGTATGTGTATATTAGAAAATTCAGCAAACAATTAACCTGTCTGATATATGTGTAATTATCACAGAGTTGCAAGTTACAAAATAAAGTATTACATATGTATGTACTGTACGTGGAATGGTTTCCAACAGATTTTGAAGATGAAATCATGATTGAGTTGGATTGAGCATACAGATAACGTTTCTTCTTCGTACAGATATTCTGTCTTATTGCTATAACGTTTAAAGGCAAACACTGGCAAAGGCAAGGACACTTCTTCAATATAGACATAATAATGAACAATCAACACAATATAAATAACTATATTTGCATTACGTCATAATAAAGTAAATCATACATTTTCATCCCTGCTCTGAATAAAGGCCCATCTCTATATTTTTTATTGGGAAAAAAACCCCCAAAAAACCCACCCCCAAAACATTTGGCTTCATTTATGGTATTTCTAATGTTCTAAAAATATAAAATAACAAATTTAATTCTATACCTCACCCTCCTTTAAAAAAAAAAATTGGATGCAAATCTAGCATTTATTTTATTACGACCTTAGGTTATACTGAAT
Source organism: Gigantopelta aegis (assembly GCF_016097555.1). NCBI lineage: Eukaryota > Metazoa > Mollusca > Gastropoda > Neomphalida > Peltospiridae > Gigantopelta > Gigantopelta aegis. The sequence continues at coordinate 45,580,017 of NC_054707.1, read as the reverse complement.
GCTGAACCGAACATAACTGTACAGTATGTATGTATGAATATTTCTTCATACTGTTATACCAGCTATACACAGAAGGCACAGTACTTGGATCATGCAGCAATCACATACTAAAATGTCAATGATAATCAGGGATTTATCCTGGCATTCTGTGGGTCCAAACATAGGCCCCTTCACAATTTCTATACTAAAAATATCCAATATACATATATTTAATTATGCTGGTTCTAATAAATGAATTTAACAGTGATGTACTGCATCATTCAATGACCTTAAAAATATCCAATATACATATATTTAATTATGCTGGTTCTAATAAATGAATTTAACAGTGACGTACTGCATCATTCAATGACCTTAAAAATATCCAATATACATATATTTAATTATGCTGGTTCTAATAAATGAATTTAACAGTGATGTACTGCATCATTCAATGACCTTAAAATATCCAATATACATATATTTAATTATGCTGGTTCTAATAAATGAATTTAACAGTGATGTACTGCATCATTCAATGACCTTAAAAATATCCAATATACATATATTTAATTATGCTGGTTCTAATAAATGAATTTAACAGTGATGTACTGCATCATTCAATGACCTTAAAAATATCCAATATACATATATTTAATTATGCTGGTTCTAATAAATGAATTTAACAGTGACGTACTGCATCATTCAATGACCGTAAAAATATCCAATATACATATATTTAATTATGCTGGTTCTAATAAATGAATTTAACAGTGACGTACTGCATCATTCAATGACCTTAAAAATATCCAATATACATATATTTAATTATGCTGGTTCTAATAAATGAATTTAACAGTGATGTACTGCATCATTCAATGACCTTAAAAATATCCAATATACATATATTTAATTATGCTGGTTCTAATAAATTAATTTAACAGTGATGTAATGCATCATTCAATGACCTTAAAAATATCCCAATTAAGTATGATTTACTCATGCTTATTTTCCCAATTCATCCTGGATAAATCCCTAATAATACAAAGACATTTTATTAAAATGTTACAAGTTTACTTCTTTAAAGTAGAAAAAAATGTTTTTAATTAGCATTATAACTATTTTATATACTAATTAAATATACTGGCAGGGATGGATCCAAGATAATTGGAAATAGGGGAGTGCCACAAGGGACAGATGAGACAAGAAACACATAATTCCAGGCTGTTTAGAAGACTTCTGATACACATAAAATTGAATGTTTTCACTCTGTGCTTTTCACTATATTCCACAGAAATAAAGGTGGGTACCGTTAATCATGCTTAACGCTGAATCTGATTTTGTCTGGTACAAACCACATTTAAATTACTGGTAAGCAATTTTAAACACAACTGCAGTGCATTTACATGTAAGTTTTATCACAGACAGTTGAAAAATAATCCTAACTAAACAGTTTAGTTTTATTAAAGGTTCATCAATGCTGTTAAGTTATAGGTAGTCATTGTCTGACTTTCCAGATATTATTTTATAGCAATATGCTGTAAACTATTAAATTAATGTGCAAAAGAAACTGATGCAAAATATGTGTTTAGGTACCTGACAGATTAATTTGACCATGTATTTCTGGTTTGTAACTTAACATACTTAACTGATTGACTGGTCACAGTGAGAAACATGCCGAGTCTAAAAAACAATCTGTTTTATTGTTGTCACATTGATTACTACAAACATTTCTAACTGACGTTTTCTGGTGCATTATTTATACACACATCAATTTCATGTTTTACTCCATTAAGTAGCCTTTAATTTAGTAGTACTTTAAAAATAATACCACTCACACAGGCTCACAGACTGACATAAAGTAGACTTGCAAAATAATATTGTTCACTACAAACTACTATTCATGCTAACACTGACATTATATCATCAATTAATATACTTTGTCAGAACAATACATTTCACATACACAATATTATAATGTATAGAGTCATTATTTATATGCAAGAACATACAACAAATACAGTAAATGTAATGAAAGACATTAATTAATAACATTAAAAATAAGGAAATTCATACTTTTCTTTTGACCTACTTATTATTAAAAAAAAAAACCCAAACCCCACAATGTATCCCACCTGAGACAATGGGGGATTTTTCATGCCAGTACCGACTCCAACCCAGAGTGAGTGCACCGCTAGGCTCAATGGGTAGGTGTAAGGCCACATACACAGAGTTTCACTCGCTTCATGGGTGCGATTATGGATGTGTCTCTCAAGTGTATGACCCCACATGGGGGATGATTACCTGGCATGCACTGCAGGTTCCGTGAACCCCGGGCTCGGGTCATACCGAGATAGCTCAACTGACAGCAAGCATGGAGCACGGACCTGTCAAGTAGTCCCATACTGAAATGGAAATACTGTGGCTTCACTATTCATCTCATCATCATCCATGTTTGTAATGTCCACAATACAAAAGAATGTCTTTGTCTCTGTATTAAATGTTTGTGGTGTTTGTTTAAAAAACAAAAAAAAAAAAAACCCATTCAAAATATGGAAATTCTGGGGGCACCCAATAATTCTGAATCAAAAATGTTATTGGTAGTAAATCTTAAAGCAGAGATGAATTTTATTTGTAGAATGCAGGAAATTGCATTTCAGGACATCTAATTTTCTAAATTTTATGGGGAATGTATCTCTGAACACCTTAGAAACTTTGATTTGCAGACTTGATCTCAGTAAGCCCAATCCCCACCCCCCAATATCTACTTTCTTCCCCCGTGCCTGTAGAGTATATACAGTGATCTAGTGTGAAGATGCAAATTAGTGAAAACCAGTAGTATTGCCACATAATGCTGATTACAATGTTTTTTTCTTTTGGTTTTGGGGTGGATTTTTAGAGGCTATTTAGGAAATAATGTATTATTATTCATACCTGTACTACAATGAATAGTTAAACTAAGATGTTACAAATGAACGGTCTGCTTTCTTATACTGGCTAATTGCAAGCATATACAATATCATGACACGTAGTAACAAGTATTTGGCTTTATTTGTTTGGTCTGAATATTTTTGTTCAGTGAGTGAACAATTACATATATATGTACAAGTGAAGTGTATGTATTAAAAATATTTCACAAGCATTTATTCTCTGCCAAAAACTTTTTTTTCAATTTTAAAAAATCAATGCTAACTAAAGGTACAAAAATATCAAAGGATAAGGTTGAACGCAGTGATAGCTAACACCAGAGCTACAACATTAAATTAAGTTCTTGGTGTCTAGGTGCTAGTGAATAGAGATTGTACAGTACAATTTGCATTTCATTCAAAAACATCATATTAATTTTTTAAATATATATAAGTTAGAAAATACCTGTTCAGTGCCTTAAGGTAAGACAAAATGAAAGGTAGATATTGCATTAGCAAACAGCATGAGCAAGTAACAAGCAAATATATCATTTGTTAACAGATAAATATAATAATTATTACAGGTCTATGTTCCTCTTTCAATACTGTATGCTACTTCTGGTTGAAATACACAAATTATTTTCCTAATATCTATAGAATCCCAAACCACTGTTTTCAGATTATCTTTGAATGCTCTGGTTTTGGGAATGCTCAACGAATATATATTCACAGGTGAGTATGTACTCAGATATATATTATATATTTTTTGTGACATGTGAAGAAATTATGACCCAAGGCAAACTACGCGGTACAAAGTTTTGGTCTGAAATAGCCAACAATGATGTAATAGGAACAAGTACCATTAACAGGTATATACAGTAAATATAATACTTATTAACAGCTTACTAAAAGCTTTAATACTGACAGCAGGTAAATCAACAGCTTTGACCTTCTTTTTGTCAAGGAATATACACAAAACATATCACTATATCTTCCCAGTGTCATAAATGACACAACATATGTAGTCTACTGTATTAACACTTCATCACAAGGTCATGCCATGTTGGCAACAGATGAAAGATATAAGAATATATGTGGGATCAAGGTATCTTAATCTTCCTGGTATTGGTGTAATTAATATATCAGTTTTTACTTTTTCAGAACACATGTATCACTTACAACCTTCTGGTGTTCATGGCAAACCTTTTATAAATATAAATGTATTTAATAAAATTAATAAATATAATTAAATATTTCAAAAAGCAAGCTGCACTTCAAATAATTCCTTATTTCTGGGTGTAAAGCAAGATTTGGGGTTGGAAGTTGTCAGATACAAAGGGTTAATGAATGTTGGAACCTTTTTAGCCCCAATAATAGTTTTGAGAATTGAGGATTATTCTCAACAATTTTCTCGTTAGTTTTGTGGCTATTCCTTAGTGGAAATGTAGGCGCTATCATGATGATATTCAGCTAACGACAATGGTCTCCTTCTCGACTGAGTTGAACGGGTTACACGGAGGAACCAAGGTGACCATCTTAGACATGCGAGAGCCTCGTTTGAACGATGATTCATTTGGACTGACAGGATGGGTCCTGAAATTCAGATTGAAACATTCATAAAATATGAAGTATATTTTTAAAGTTACACTTGTTGATTTAATGTACCTGAAACATCTTTCAATCATAAAATCCAGTAAGACTGAAAATAATCAATATACATGTAATCACCTCTTAATATCATAGTTTCAAACATCTTTTTAAGTTAATAAACAGAGATATAAAACAAGAATTTACTTGATATCACATAATTTGAAACATCTTTTAAAGATAATAACTAGAAAAAAGGAGGATTGAGAAGTAAAAAACACTTTAAAATTTACCTGTTGATATGACAAAGCTAAAAACATCTTTCTATCTGACTCATGGCACTAACAACCGCCGGTAGTATGGGAGCATAGTAGGTATTTACAAGTGCCTCTTAACAATGCCAGAAGTAACTACTGAACACTCTCTGAAGTAGCTAGACTAAGTCCACAGCTAAAAGCTTGTGTGAAATGGCAAGTGTGTAGCACGAATAGCCACAAAAGACAAGCACCTGTTGTGCTTGAAGAGACAAGGACTGGGATGTGGATGTGAACAGTGAAAGAAGTTGAAAGAAGAAGAAATGAGATGGAATTCAAAGGAGTGAAAGAAATGGGGGCAGTGGGATTAAACCACAAAAAATCAAACCCAAAAAACCAAACAAAAGAAACCCACCCCAAAAACATATTTCTAAGATAATCAGAAGGTAGAGAAAATAGTAAAAGAATTCAAATATTTTTACCTGTGAACATCGGCAGTGGATGGAACAGCTTCTGCTGCGTGGTGGCTGTTGTTAGAGTTATACGCCCCTTGCCACAGAGAACATCCTGTGTAGCATGGAATGTTGGGACGACTACAAATAGAAAAAAGGAATGTTTGTTACTCCAGTGTTTTGTTTAAAAAATAATATATATAACATTAACTTTAAATATTGAATGGAATATATTTTATATATTTACAGTAATTCTGCCTTTCTATGATTTATTTCCCTATGTTTTTCCCGTTATGCTAAAGGATGTTCTATTACCCTGTGTTTCTGGCTTTGTTTTGTGTTAGATATTCATATGTATTATTTATGTAACCATATTTACATTGTTATATCTGGGAAATGGGGGGGGGGGGGATGCCAAAAACAAATTACATTAATGAAACTAAATTTTTAAAAATCATCACACTGATGTTGTAATTTGGATTTTTTGTATATGGACAAAAAATAAATTATAAGCATATGTACATGCTTAATGTGTTACAGTTATTGGATGTCAAACGTTTGGTAATTTTGACATATAGAGTTAGAGGAAACCCTCTTATTTTTTCATTTAATAGCAAGGAATCTTTTATATGCACTATTCCACAAACAGTATAGCACACACAACAGCCTTTGATATCGCAGTCATGGCACACTGGCTAGAAAAAGAAATAGACTAATGGGCCCACCGACGCGGATCGATTGTGCATCAGGCAAGCATTTTATCACTGAGCTACGTTCCACATGCCATGGGCAAGGTCACAGACTATATGAATAATAAACCACTGAATAATGAACTCACTGAGCTGTGTCGGTTGGTCTGGGTACTGTCGCTCTCTTCACTGTAAATGGTGTAAATTCCTCCTGAATATTGTCCATCTCCTCCAAATTTTCTGCTCCAACACATCCACTATAAAATAAAATAATAATGAAAGCATATTTCTATTTCAGAATAAGGGGTTTGTAACAGAAAAATCAACCTCCAGTGAAGGGATTCGAACCACTGACTCTCAGTACGACAGTCCAGTGCTCTACAAGCTGAGCTAATAGGGAAATTCCCACTAGCTACTGCCAGTAGGAGCACTTTATACTAACACTTCTACAGGTTGTTTTGCAAAATTGTTTAAATTTGTACCCCTTCCTCCACAAAATATTTTGTAATGCCATGATCACTCCCTCTAAAATTACGTGACATGTTTGTCAACTCACACCCAACCCTGCCACTATAATCATGATATAATTTCATATAATTTGAACAACATTATTGGGTTTTCTGTTTATACATGTATTTTGATTTTTGATTTCTTTTTTATTAATAAATATTTGATAAAAAATATCCATTTGCAATAAACAAAAAATTGACCACAGCTGCCTGGATTTAATTTATAAATGAAAAGGACACATGGTTTTGAAATGTTACAGAACACTTACATGTACTAAACATCCCCTCCCCCATAACATTTGTAATGCATCCCATGATACACATCCTTATCAATCAGTAAAAGGCCTAATGGGGGATATTTCTGAAAGTTCTCTCACCCTGCTTGACGTAGAAGTATACAATTGTAAAAAGCCTACAAAGCACTGAGTCCCCATATACGTTTCAATTATTTGTAGTGGCCTTACAGATAACCCAGTTCATAGGTGGTTCAACCTTACCGGTAATTAAAAACAAAATCGATAAAAATTCAAATTAAGTTTGATATGCTTTGAATTCATGGGTTTTTTGGTGTTTTTTTGTATATATAAACATGTATGACTTTATATTTATAACTGGAAATTGTGACACAAAAATAAATAAATAAGATGACTACATATGAATAATGAAACTGCTAGCAACATAGTTATGTCAGATCTCAATAAAAAAGTACAAACAAATATTAAGAAATGAAAAAAGTGTTCAGATCACACTCAAGAAGAAAATATTTATCCAGTAGGTGATCTAAAAATATCCACTGTTAATTATCAGGATTTATACCCTTTTAGGATAATATCATTTTAGTTTCTTACTTATTTTAAATTTTCTTACATTACTGTGATAAATTTAGTTTAATTTGCTACAAAATAGCAAATATCTCGTCAGTCTATGTAAGATAATATAGCAGATTTCACAGATCAAAAGTTGAACATTAATTAAATTACCTGTATCCAGGAATATGCGGGGTTCTTGGAAGAGGATTGCAGCTGAAAACCAAATGTTATAAAAAAAATCAAAACAGTATCATAAATATTATACATCACACTTGTATATAACGGGTTTAGGATGAAGCCCATAATATATTTGTAATTTTACAAATTTCCTAAGAAAATCGGTTATAAATTTAAGTTTCATTTAGCCGAACAGCAAAAATGGTGGTACATCAATAAAAGATAGACAATTTTTTAATTAGCTTTTAGGCAAATTATAGTAATGAAATCAATTATATTTATCAAATTCAACTTTAATTTGCATTTCGGTGATTTGGCAAGTGACAGATTAAAGCCTGATATAATAAAATACATCTACATGTAAAACAAATCTTAAAAAGAAAAACAAACAATCCAATAATAACGATAACTGTGTAATAATAGTGGAAGAAATGGGGGTGGGGGGTATATGGAGCTCTAATGCAGACAGCTGCAAGTGCCCTAATTACTCTAGCATACAATAAATGTACGATCAATTTGCCTACAATTGACAGCCCAGAGAGGCTCCCTTTCCCCAAACAAATCATGGATCTATAATGTCCAAATAATAATAATAACAAATTATAATGAATGTGGCTACAGCTAGTCCTTCAATATGTCTGTTTCCCAGCCTTGATTCCAGTGAGTCTGGTCAATCTGACCTGAGACAATGATATTCCATGTCAACTGATTGTGAAAAGCTATTACGTCAGAATGTTAGGAAAATTTTAAATAAAATTTTGATTGGTCCAGTTAATGTTATATTGGCTTTGGTAATTCAGTTGACAGTACTCTAAGTGTCAGAATGACCCAGAATGGTCAGAATTAATTTTATTGCACTGATGATGGAATCAAATAATCATACTATAACAACAGACTAACTGATGGATGTACTGTGTAATGTAGAAAGTAATTATTAATGTTAAAAATACTCACAAGACAACAGGCCTATTTCCGTAGTAGCCATGTCGTGTCTGGAACCAGTCCCAACCTCGGCCCATCGCCTGGTTAAATAGAAATTAAATACACATGAAATAAAAACAGAACAGACGTCACGGTACAAAAATAAAATGCAGTAAATTTTATAATAGTTATACTAAAATTATAAAAATCATTGAACTATAAAATATTTCTGGCACTCGTCCTTTGGTTGATGGTTTTTCTGACACTTGTCTCAAGAAAATCAATCTTTGGAGCTCACTAAAGCTCACTCCAAGAGTTGATTTTCTTGAGACTCATGTCAGAAAAACCATCTACAAAAGAACAAGTGCCAGAAACTATTATTATGTACTGTAAAGTGTTATTTTCACTTCAAGTACATGTAGTGTTTGTCTTCATTTCATTTTTATCAGGATGGTGCTTAGTTTTAGAACATTTATTTTTATTAACATGCCAACCATTATGTTAGTTATACAATTATGAGCCATACTTAATCGAGAATAACAGGGCTTGATGTAAAAAAAACATTCATATTAATATTACTAATTAAGTTGCCTCATTATATGTAACAGCTCAGACAGTTTTTTTTTTTATCCTGATACTTTCAGTATGTTGCAGACAAAACAGTAGAACACATTTACAGCACACTTAAGAAGATATTATATAGGCAACCTAAAGGGGTTATACACACTATTCAAAAGACCAAAAACATTAAATAAAGTAAAATTTCATAAAATGTCTCAAATAAAGTGTGTCTTGTTCGCTATGCATTATAGCAATGACCTTTAAACAAAACCACTAACAGCACAATATACCTTTTGAACATGCCTCCCACAACCCTTGGAATTCAGATGATCTTCCAAGGGCAATTTAGTCGAAATAAAAGCATTAGTAAATAGCTAATAATTATAAACATGTTGCTGCACATCAATTTTGCAACAGCTTTTTGGGGCGGCACTGCCGATTGCCAGTAGAAATTTTAGGGCTGTTTTCATCTTCTCTTGCAAACATTCATACTGATGTCCCTTGCAAACATTAACAATGATATCTCTTGCAAACATTAACAATGATATCTCTTGCAAACATTAACAATGATATCCCGTACAAACATTCATACTGATGTCTCTTACAAACATTTATACTGATATCTCTTATAAACATTCATACTGATGTCTCTTACAAACATTCATACTGATGTCTCTTATAAACATTCATACTGATGTCTCTTACAAACATTCATACTGATATCTCTTATAAACATTCATACTGATATCTTTTACATTCATACTGATATCTCTTACAAACATTCATACTGATCTCTCTTACAAACATTCATACTGATGTCCCGTACAAACATTCATACTGATAAATCTTACAAACATTCATACTGATCTCTCTTACAAACATTTATACTGATGTCCCGTACAAAGATTCATACTGATATCTTTTACAAACATTCATACTGATATCTCTTATAAACATTTATACTGATATCTCTTACATTCATACTGATATCTCTTACAAACATTCATACTGATCTCTCTTACAAACATTCATACTGATGTCCCGTACAAACATTCATACTGATCTCTCTTACAATCATACTGATATCTCTTACATTCATACTGATATCTCTTACAAACATTCATACTGATATCTCTTATAAACATTCATACTGATATCGTTTACATTCATACTGATACCTCTTACATTCATACTGATATCTCTTACATTCATACTGATATCTCTTACAAACATTCATACTGATATCTCTTATAAACATTCATACTGATATCTTTTACATTCATACTGATATCTCTTACAAACATACATACTGATCTCTCTTACAAACATACATACTGATCTCTCTTACAAACATTCATACTGATGTCCCGTACAAACATTCATACTGATATCTCTTACAAACATTCATACTGATCTCTCTTACAAACATTCATACTGATGTCCCGTACAAACATTCATACTGATATCTCTTACAAACATTCATACTGATCTCTCTTACAAACATTCATACTGATATCTCTTACATTCATACTGATATCTCTTACAAACATTCATACTGATCTCTCTTACAAACATTCATACTGTTGTCCCGTACAAACATTCATACTGATGTCCCGTACAAACATTCATACTGATATCTCTTACAAACATTCATACTGATATCTCTTATAAACATTTATACTGATATCTCTTACATTCATACTGAGATCTCTTACAAACATTCATACTGATCTCTCTTACAAACATTCATACTGATGTCCCATACAAACATTCATACTGATCTCTCTTACAAACATTCACACTGGTATCCCTTGCTAACATTCATACTGATATCTCTTACAAACATTCATACTGATATCCCGTACAAACATTCATACTGATATCTCTTACAAACATTCATACTGATATCCCTTGCTAACATTCATACTGATATCCCTTACAAATATTCATACTGATATCCCACACAAACATTCATACTGATATCTCTTGCTAACATACACATTCATACTGATATCTCTTACAAACATTCATACTGATATCTCTTACAAACATTCATACTAATATCTCTTACAAACATTCATATTGATATCCCTTATACACACATTCATACTGATATCTCTTACACACATTCATATCCCTTGCTAACATTCATACTGATATCCCTTACACACATTCATACTGATATCTCTTACAAACATTCATATTGATATCCCTTATACACACATTCATACTGATATCTCTTACAAACATTCATACTGATATCTCTTACAAACATTCATACTGATATCTCTTACAAACATTCATACTGATATCTCTTACAAACATTCATACTGATATCTCTTACACGCATTCATACTGATATCCCTTGCTAACATTCATACTGATATCCCTTATACACATTCATACTGATATCTCTTACAAACATTCATACTGATATCCCTTGCTAACATTCATACTGATATCCCTTGCTAAAATTCATACTGATATCCCATACAAATATTTACCTGCCACTCCTGAGCCGCAGGGTGATATCTCTTGAGGTTCCAGCGCTGAGACACGGGATCTGCCTTGTCCTCCAGCGTGGAGACCGGTGGCCAAACCTTCGGTCCCAGCATGTTGTCCCACTGCACTTCTTCGTAACCTCTACATCGAGAAGAAAATCAAATCACTTGTTACTTGTCAGGGTACCCACAGAATTTTCAAATTAAAATTCCCCGTATTTTCCCTGAATTTTCCCTGTTGTTAAAGATGTTTCCCTGTCTGATATCCATGATTCTTTATTGTATACAACGGCCTCCTGCCAACCCCAATAGCCGTGCCTTCACCTCCAAATACCATAATCAACATATTGTGACAATATATATATATATATATATATATATATATATATATATATATATATATATATATATATATATATATATATATATATATATATATTTATAATTAATAGCTGTGGAGACTTATCTTGCCTTATAAATTTATAATAAAGGCTTTGGATCAGAATGTATTTTCCAAATATGTGCACAACTTTCATTAAAAATATTTTGGTAAAAATATGTTTTTTCTTCCAGGTTTTTTGTTTTAGATTTAATTATCACAAAGATAAGTGTTCACATTGAAGATTATTATGTATAGCAGAAATGTCAGAAAAGCAGATCTAAGACTACACTATGTCACTGTTAATGATACATTAGTATGGCATAACCAAATTTAATGACTCAACATTTCTGATATACACAGAATAAGCTCTGGAGCAATGGTCGCTTATTTCCATTTTGACTTCTAGTGTTTAGGGTGCTATACGTAGATCATATAAACACGGCATTTTCATTGGTGGAACAATTTGATATAGTGACCAGATGATTTCTCAATAAAAATAAATCTATGATAGTTTTTGAAACATACACTGTTAGACATTGACCATGTTACATTTATAACCTAAACCCTAAATTTACACTGTTAGACATTGACCATGTTACATTTATCACCTAAACACTCAATTTATACTGTTAGACATTGACCCGGTTAAATTTATAACATAAGCCCTCAGTTTACACTGTTAGACATTGACCATGTTACATTTATAACCTAAACCCTCAATTTATACTGTTAGACATTGACCCTGTTACATTTATAACCTGAACCCACAATTTACAGTTAGATATTGACCCTGTTACATTTATAACCTGAACCCTCAATTTACACTGTTGGACATTGACCCAGTTACATTTATAACCTAAACTCTCAGTTTATACTGTTAGACATTGACCATGTTACATTTATAACCTAAACCCTCAATTTATACTGTTAGACATCGATCCTGTTACATTTATAACCTGAACCCACAATTTACAGTTAGATATTGACCCTGTTACATTTATAACCTGAACCCTCAATTTACACTGTTGGACATTGACCCAGTTACATTTATAACCTAAACCCTCAGTTTATACTGTTAGACATTGACCCTGTTACATTTATAACCTAAACCCTCAGTTTATACTGTTAGACACTGACCCTGTTACATTTATAACCTAAACCCTCAATTTATACTGTTAGACATTGACCTTGTTACATTTATAACCTAAACCCTGAATTTACACTGTTAGTCATTGACCCTGTTACAGTTATAACCTAAACCCTCAATGCATATCGACTGAAGTTGACCATGTTAATGGCAGTCAAATAAAGACATTACTATGTTAGCCTAGTGGTAAATTAATGTTGGCTTACAATTCCTCAGTACAAATAGTCACCTTTGTGTCGACGAACTGTACATATACTTCAGTGCCAGGAGATCTTTGCTCGACTTGCTCAGTTCAGAAGACTGTGGGCCAGCATACATTGACTATAAAATACAAAATAATAAATCACATCACATTAACAAAACAAAATTAATAAATTACAAACCGAGAAACTGATCAATATTCATATTTAGTGCTAAAAAAAATTCATAATGAAATTAAATTTGATTCATCTTTCTCATCTATCACCCTCTGCCTATCACGCTTATTATCTTAAATAAAAAAAACTTTACAATTTCTCCCACAATTTCAATCTCTTTCGACACTATGTCATTTTCCTCCGACTCCATATTCTCAGCTGTCCACACCATCGTCTACCTGTCTCAACTTCCTCCATGGTTGCACTGTACTTCTCTGCACCCACTTGGCATCCTCGTCCTTTGCCGTTAATAAAGCTGGTCTAACCCACGGCACTAACGACAGCTGACAGTAGAGGAGTATATACCATAGTAGGTGGTTACAAGTGCCTCTTAACAATGCCGAAGTAACTACTGATCACTCTCCGAAGTGGTCAGACTAAGCCCTCAGCCAAAGCTGATAGGAAATAGCAGGTGTGTGGCACAGATAGCCACAAAAAACAAGCACATGTCACAGTTGGAGAGACAAGGACTGGGATGTGGATATGGACAGTAAAAGAAGTTGAAAGACAGGAGTTGCTGGATTGGGAAGAAATGAGATGTAATTCAAAAGAGAGAAAGGAAAGGGACCAGTGGGATAAAAAAAAAAAAAAAAAAAAAATATAAAGAATACACTAACTGCAGCATAATAAATAAATATTATTATTTTTTTTTTTTATAAATTATGTTTTATGTCAATGGCATATATTTAATAGTTGTCTAGATAAAAAAAAAAAAAGTATACAAATTAATTTACACAGATTTTTTTATTTCTGTTATTTTACCTAAAATATATTTTCAATCATCAAATTACAAAATTCAGTTATGACTCCTGAACACTAAATAGAATAGGGCTATATTTCAACAGAACACACACTCACTCATACACTCACTCACGCATACTCACACACTCACTCACACATATACTGACACTCTAGCACCATAACCCAGTGGATGCCCCACTATCTCCCGGACACAAGGAAATCACACCTATGCATGGTCTTCCCTGTCCTAGTGTTCAGCCAAAGTACCAACCTGCTGATTATCAGTGATATACATAGAATACTATTATATACGAGTCTTAAGCAAGATACTGTAAATAATAAAAAATTAGCGATCTTAAAATTTAGTGAAATCCAAATAAGTGACCCTTGAACTTTAGCGAGGTCATATCAGAAACGAAAAAATTAATAAGCTTAAGTTGTAGGATCAGCTGAAATATGTTTGATGAATCTTGACGTTATGCATCTCGAATTTAGTATCCGTTTGGTTTAATCAATAGCAGGTAACCATTGTTGTCAGTTCAGTTAATCACAGACAAAACAATTGCACAGATATGTTTTAGAACAGTATGTTGTATATGTCTCTTTAAATTTAGCATCATGAAATCATAGACATACGGGCTCCCATTTTTGTAGTGGGGCAGGCTGCCTTTTGCCTGAATTAAACAAAAGTGCCCGAATCTGGATTACAAAGTTTATTCATATTAGCATTACTGCCAACCAGTTATATATAGGGTTGTAAACAAATCACCACACATTTTTACATGGATTACAACTAATAAATGGGTAGAATAATGCAAACACATGGTGAAAAGTGTTCAGGCCAGCTCATTTTCCCCAAATTTCTCCAGGACTGAGGTGTGTGTGTGTGTGTGTGTGTGTGAAAGTGCCCCACCCCTGCCCCATCTTGTACACTTATGTATGAAATATTAGCATCTTGTATGATCAAGCTAAATTCAATGAACATTTTATGCTCGCTAATATTTTAAGATTTACAGAATAATTTTTATGGAACAGGTGAACATCTCATGTTAATGTATGACCAAACGAAAGTAAGGTCAGATACCACGGGAGTTTCATAAAAAATGTTGTCTAACGAAAACGAGTGTGGTATTTTATTTATTAACTAATGAACTTTGTTCAGTCTGATACTAACATGGGAAGTTTACTCGTTTCATAAAAATGACATGTTGTGAACACTAGTGTACTGTTCTATATATACTGTATAGAGGTACAGGCAGAAACCTGGAATATCTGCGTGAAATGTCTCAAATGATCCTCAATGCATGACAAGTACCTTAGAGCGCCTCAAGCCAAGAGGTTGAGAGACTGGTTTTCTTGGATCATGGTCACTGGTCCAACCTAAAACAGTAAGGAAGGAAGGAAATGTTTTATTTAACAATGCACTCAACACATTTTATTTACGTTTATATGGCATCAGACATATGGTTAAGGACCACACAGATATTGAGAGGAAACCTGCTGTCACCACTTCACTTTTCGATTAGCAGCAAGGGATATTTTATATGCACCATCCCACAGACAGGATAATACATACCACAGCCTTGGTTACACCAGTTATGGAGCACTGGCTGGAATGAGAAATAGCCCAAAACCTAAAACAGATTTAAACAAACAAGTGAAGAACTTATAATAAAGGGCTGGTCTGTAACTGATCACAAGTGGGTGTGGCAAGAGCAATGTTTGTTTGTATACATATCCCTGAATTTCAAAGTGCCTAAAGAATACAATGGTTAACAAAATACAGTGTTTTCCCTAGAAATTTGGTACGCATGGTAGACTAAACACTTTGGGGGCATTTTCACCATTTTCAGAGCACTTTTTTTTCATTAATAACAAAAACATTAATTGAAATAAAAATAATTAATGTGCTTGCTTTAATAAATGAATGGCAAAATATTAAACAGGATATTTTATTAATTAATAATTAATTTTCTGAGTATTTATACAGGCAATTGTAGACTATAGAGGCATTGTGCTAAAACATGCTAGAAAAAACACTGAAATAACTATATTGAATGTAGATTTTTTGTTCTTTTAAGGAAGATGCAAGATATTGGTTGGCCTGTGTTTCAGGAGGGCATTTGCCTTCATGTAAATTATAATACATGTATATATTAGTGTACATACTTTGACGACTTTAAAATACTCGACATATTGCACCCCTACCATAAAAAAAATCCTACAGCCATGTGGCATACTTAAACTGTATCAGGTCGTTTCACCCTTATCCAGATTCGCCCCGAGTCATTTCATCCCGGGTAGGTTCATCCTTCAAAC
This sequence comes from Gigantopelta aegis, assembly GCF_016097555.1. NCBI lineage: Eukaryota > Metazoa > Mollusca > Gastropoda > Neomphalida > Peltospiridae > Gigantopelta > Gigantopelta aegis. The sequence goes on along the minus strand of NC_054707.1, from coordinate 45,563,667 downwards.
GGGTCATTTTGCCCCAACAGTCGGGTCGTTCCGCCCCTCCCCTCCTCCTATATAAATATTGTGTCTTTTTTTCAGCAAGGAGCTATTTTAACAGAAATAAATAAATCACAGTAGCGAGCTATGGCTAAAGACATAATAATATGTAATATTTGCGACTCTGATATAGTGATAATTAATTTCAATGTTTGTGTCCGTATATTACACACAAACAATTTTAATACGATTATTTAAAAATATTATATTACCAAACAACCAAAACTTTATTTACGTGAAGATTCAAGCACGTCCATCCCAATCACCACCTCTGACATATGTTGGTTGTATCGATCGGGACAGAAAGGGGTTGTTTGAATATTGGGGGAAATTTAGATTGGTGTATTTCATGTCCAGGACAGAGGGTTACAAACCCAGTACCTACCAGCCTTATGTCTGATGGCTGAATAATCACATCCATGACATTTCACCCCCAAGACAATTCACCCCAAGTCAGTTCACCCCTAGTTTGACCTGTTCACCCCATATACCAGTTTGCCCCAAGTCAATTCGCCTACAACTGTTTGTCAGTTCACTCCCAACTTTCAGTCAGTTTGCCCCCAACTCCCAATTATTTATTACTTTTAAACAATTATTGTATTGTGTGTATTTCTTTTCTTAGCATTGTTTGCTGGTCCAGTCGTTTGTCATTCCTAAGCATTGCTATCATGAGTTGTCATCGCCTATCTGTGGTATAAATAGCAGGCTGTAGTCGTCCTTCTTTTGGTTAAAGTCGCAGAACGTTTTTGGTGACCGCTGACATTGTAATTTGTTGTATTTGTCCGCAGAAAGAACCGGTGCCAGCAGTATATTAGTAGATTTAAATTATCAGCTAGGATGTGTTATCAGCTAGGCAAAACGACCCGGATAAAGGGTGAAATGACCTTACTGGGGGACAAAACAAATTGGGGTGAAAATGGATACGGGCGAAATGCCTTGGGTGCGAAATTGTTTTGGGACGAAACCACCCGGATTCCATGTGAACAAACATAAATATTAATTACAATGCACACCCTCCTATGTCTCCAACCCACACCCCCATGAGTAGGCATTTTATCATGGTTGAATCTAAACTGGCGAATTAAGTTTATAGGAGGGTTGGGTCTGGAGCATGCTCCTCTGCAAACTATATACAAGAAACAAAAATCACTATAAAATAAATCAACACAATTGTTACTAACTTACCCCCCAACTTTGCTCTAATTGAAGCGTCGGGAACCTTCCTGCTGTTCCATTGTGACGGGCCACCAGTGGTGGTCGCTCTCCGCAGTTCCATGGGCGCCGCCGGCTCGTTGGTGCGGTTCGAATGACGATCTCTCGGAGCAGCCGACTGCGGAGTGTCACTGAGCAGAACAAACGACCGCATCATCGTGTGGCCAGTGTTTCGATCCATATCGCCTCCGACACTGACAAAGCCCGACACAGGATCCACGATGTTGTCAAAGCTTCTGTATGGGGCCGGGGCTCTGTAGTTCCCTTCGTCGTTCCATTTCTTAAAAGACGGGTTCTCGTTTACCTTTTCTTGAAAAGAATCGACATCGGCGCGGCCGCGAAGGCAAGGGAAGTTCTGGTGACGACGTCGACGTTTCTCCTTTATCTGTGTCACGACGTCACCGCCAGCGCTGGCGTCCGTCGTCAGATATGTCCGGAATTCGGGTCTGCTCTTCAAGTTAGAATCGGAAAGTACATGGTTCTTTGAAGCCACAGCCTCCATGGTTAGCAAATTAAAAGCTATTTACAAACTAAAACTAACGCTACTGATAAACTAAACGGTAATTTTGTGGACTAATTCTTTAATAATATGGCGTATGTAGTCTAAGCAGCGACAGGTGCCCGTTTCAACTGGAGGCGGCCATGTTTCCGAATAAATGTAAACTACACCGGTTGTTAGGAGATACGGGGCGAGAACTCCCGAATTTGGATATCGGCCAGAATCGGAACATTTCGTTACTAATCGGATTCGCCCCACTTCCCCCGTACTTGTAACATTCCGATACCTGTTTACTAGATAACATGACCCGCATCAGGTTGGGACGAGGGAGCAACAACAACAATAACTGAGTTCTCTAAAAACAACCACAGGCGGCGGAACTAAAAACTATGTAATTAAACATATCGTGCTGCGTGTGTGTGTGTGTGTGTGTGTGTGTGTGTTGGGGGGGGGGGGGGGGGTACTTTCCCTCCCTGGATCTAGAGCATGAACAAGTTTTGAAGTAGGCTATATTCGTCAAAGTATATGTTAGCTTTGCTTTACATGTATCAAATATTGGTATTTATCGGCATTTGTCATGGTTACTTTTACTTGTCGAAAGCAGTAATCGCATGTTAGAACGTCAAAGGTTCCAACATTATATTTGACGAAACATTCCCTTAACCCCTCTAGAATTCACGTCAGGCCTAAACGCGCTACTAAACCAGAATTAAGCTAAACGTTGTAAAACAAAGTCCTACATACAGTGGCGTAACGAGGAGGGGGGGGGCACGGACAATATCCCCCTCCCCAAATCTTTTTTTTTTTTTTTTTTTTTTTTTTTACTGTATTAAATTTTATAAAATCATACAATCTCTAACACCAGCCAGTTGGAGCTCATGTTCACCAATCAAAACCTTACTTGCAGAATCCTGCCAGTGATTTAAAAATAATTTGAGAACATTCCGAATTATCCTGACGGTATACGATATGATTCATGTGAATTACGAATGCCTTATTTAAACGCGTAGTCCCCAATGTCCAGGTAACATTTCGTCTGTAAATAATAATTTATGGGTATGGGTAACTATATTTACGTGCCCCTATCCACGAAGGTTCAGGCACGCCCACTACGGAATTAGCCTCTGACTTCGCCAGTGACTGACTCCGGAGCGGGGGGGGGGGGGGGGGGGGGGGGGGGGGGGTAAGTTTGAAGTGGGCGGAATTTGGAAAAAAGCCATTTAGTAAGCGCGGACCGACTAGCAGACACTTCATAAACAAGAAGTAACACCGAGTGGGAGCCGTGTTCTGATTGGCTGAATTTCGATTCCTAGGTGAAGCCTGTTTTTTACCTAAGTCTACAAAGAGTACTGCATACCGATACATGTCTGGACTCTATAATTTTAGCCAAAAAAGGTTAAGACTGCTCGGCCGAAAGGTTTTAAGGTGATTTTGAGCAATTGAACGGGCGCCAAAATAAAATGCGTTAGACTATTTATAAAAAAAAATAAACATAAGAATTTTGAACTGCGTTCCAAAACATTTAAAGTCTAACTAGCCCAATAAAAGAGGTTAGTACTCACGGAGGTAAAGGTTGTTAGGAGGTTGGGGGCTACGGCGAGCCGATGAAGTCGGTGGCGTCCAGTAGTGGAAGATCACGCCGGTAGGGAGAGGCTGCTATCCACTTTGCGATGTGACTGTACTCTGACCCCGCCAAGAGTTTAAGGACGTGATGTAGTGACGGGTTGTCCATCTCTTTAAGGAGCAGCGCTTGGTTATATCTTCCCTTCCGGCGAACGGTAGCGCAAACTGCGGTGATATCCACGTCCACCTGGACTCGATGGACAGCAAATTCCCCTTCATCGGACTCGGTCGGTAGCGGAAGGTAAGCGCTATGTTGCGGCTCACTAATGAGCTGGCGCACGTCCTCGATGTTGATCTTTATGAGCTGATGGAACCGCGGATGGAGTTTGCCGGCCTTCAGTGTCCATGGTCCCTCTGGTTGTTCAACTGGATTCGGCGGTTGAGTCGGGCGACTTGGCTTGGCTGGAGTGGCACTCGGGGGAGTGGTCGCCTTCCTCTTAACAACAGCCGTCTTCCGGGCCTGGGTCTCAACGGATGCCACCGGTTTAATCGGCGACAAGTCCGGAAGCCCAGAAGTAAAGGCAGGCGGATCGGGTCGGATATATGACGAAGTACAGAAGACTGAGTCCGGCATATCACTTTCCTCGGTTCCTGCAGAGGGGACGTTGATGACTGGGGCCGAAACCATTTCCATCTTCGTCTTCCTCTTCAGTTGGGCGGCGTTGGGCGGTCCAGCAGACGGAGTCGCTGCCGGCGGTTTAGCCGCCGGTTTTGTCTCCCCCTGCGCCGCCGCTGGCGCACGTCTCCTCTTCCTCCACCTTCCTTTCTTCGGTGGTACCGGGTCCCCGTACACCAAGGTCACGGAGGCCCGTGACCCGGTGCACGATACCCGGTACTCTAGCAGCATTCCGTAGGATTTGAGCAATCCCCCCAGGTGGGGGGGCAGATCGAGAGAGCAAGGGCTGACGTCCGTCTTCATCGAAAAATAATACAGAATGTAAGAATCGAATGCAAGAATCGAATCAATAATAATTTATGGGTATGGGTAACTATATTTACGTGCCCCTATCCACGAAGGTTCAGGCACGCCCACTGCGGAATTAGCCTCTGACTTCGCCAGTGACTGACTCCGGAGCAGGGGGGGGGGGGGGGGGGGGGGGGGGTAAGTTTGAAGTGGGCGGAATTTGGAAAAAAGCCATTTAGTAAGCGCGGACCGACTAGCAGACACTTCATAAACAAGAAGTAACACCGAGTGGGAGCCGTGTTCTGATTGGCTGAATTTCGATTCCTCGGTGAAGCCTGTTTTTTACCTAAGTCTACAAAGAGTACTGCATACCGATACATGTCTGGACTCTAAAATTTTAGCCAAAAATGGTTAAGACTGCTCGGCCGAAAAGTTTTAAGGTGATTTTGAGCAATTGAACGGGCGCCAAAACAAAATGCGTTAGACTATTTATAAAAAAATAAACATAAAAATTTTGAACTGCATTCCAAAACATTTAAAGTCTAACTAGCCCAAAAAAGGAGGTTACTCACGGAGGAAAGGAGGTTGGCGTCTAGGGGGATCCGATGAATCCGGTGATCTCAAGCTGCGGGAGGAACTGCCGGTAGTCGGAGTCTGCTAACTCCTTGGTGATGGAACGGTAGTGTGTCCCCGCGATGGTTTTAAGAACACGATGTAGTGTCGGGTTGTCCATCTCCAAGAATAGCACACCTTGGCTGAATATTCCGCTCCGGCAGATGGTGACGCAAACTGCGTCGTGTCCCTCCCGCGTCTTGAGCCGATGTACCGCGAACTCCCCCTCGTCTGGATTGTCTGGCAATGGGTTGTAGGAAAGGGCCTTGGGTCTACTGATGAGTAGACGTTCATCCCTGATGTTGTTCTTAACCAGTTGTTGGTAACGCTGGGGGAGACGGCTGGCCTGCAGTGACCACTGCTCCACTGGTTGTTCGTGTGTCTCCGGCGGTTGAGAGGGGCGGCTCGGCTTGGCTGGTATGGCACTCGGGGGAGTGGTCGCCTTCCTCTTGACAACGGCCACCTTCCGGGCCTGCGCCTCAACGGGTGTCGCCAGTATAATCGGCGACAAGTCCGAAAGCGCTTCCGTAGGAATTGGTGCAGGTGGCCGGTTGTACGGTGTGACGCAGATTTCCGTGTCAAACTCCGTCTCCGGCTCTTCCGTTGGCATAGAAGCTTGAACATCCGGGGCCGGAACCTCTTCTGCTCTAGTCTTCTTGCTCGGGTGAGCGGTGTTCGGCGGTCGAACAGAAGGAGTCGCCGCCGGCGGTTTAGCCACCGGTTTTGACCCCCCCCCCCTGCGCCGCCGCTGGCACACGTCTCCTCTTCCTCCATCTTCCTTTCTTTTGAATCCGGTCTCCGTACACCAAGGTCACGGTTGCCCGTGACCCGGTGTACGAGACTCGATACTCCAACAGCATTCCATACGTCTTCATCAGTTCCCCCAGGTGGGGGGGCAGATCGAGAGAACAAGGACTAACGTCCGTCTTCATCGCTGAGAAATATTGGAATCTATAATAATTTAAATATTGACCAATCACACTTCGCCTTTTATACGTTATTTGGGAGCATACAAATTCTAAAAATAGCGGGCGAGTCTATTTTAGTGGCCGCAGTACAGCGAACCATACCAATACGGACGGGTGCTCATGTCTTCAATTTTACATTAATTTTTTTTTTTTTTTTATAAAAAACCCAGAACTAAATCAGTCTTCAGTTTTACATCACAAATTATTTATTTTATAAAATTCGTAATTCACACGAAACATGATGTATACCCTCAGGATAATTCGGAATGTTTTCAAATTATTTTTAAATCACTGGCAGGATTCTGCAAGTAAGGTTTTGATTGGTGGACATGAGCTCCAACTGGCTGGTGTTAGATCCATTAGATTGAAAATCATACATACATACATACATATATACATACATACATGCTGTATGGGTTGTCCCCCACCCACCCCACTCACCCCCAATATAAAATCCAACCACACCAGTGCCTACGTAGTAATTCGATTGTTTGTTGTTATTAATATTCATAATATTTGTGATTATAATTGTAACGACTTACTTGATTCGGTCGTTTATTGTAAGTTATCATATCATTTGATACAACAATTTAGTACCTGACTATGGTGTTTATATATAATCAGCATATTATATACACTTGCTTACAAATTGTATACATCTTGAAAAATACATTTAAAAAGTGTTGCATATATATGAGCATTCGTAAAGATGCATTGTATTTGCACGGGGTCAATGACTCTTCACCCAATCATAATTTTTTCTTTTTTCTTTTTTCACTGTATTAAATTTTATAAAATCGTGTATACATACATACATAGTATGCCCCCACCCCCCACCCCACCCCCCATAACACACGCCCCCTCCAATGTGTCCATTAGCTTCTGCCGTGCCCCATAAAGCGCGATCGTGTGTAGTATGCACGCCTGTTTAGAAAGTACATTACAGGTATTTGTTTAAAAACAAATATAAACGAATATAAATTTGCCATGCACGTCTCTGTATAGAACCAATGGAGTCAATCTCACTATGGAGCGGGATTTACCTCAGTCGGTAGAACGTTCGCTTGAGGTGCATGGATATTAGGATCGAACCATTTCGGTGAACCCATTGGGTTTTCCCGTCCCAACCAGTGCCCCACGATTACTATATCAAAGACCGTGTGCTATCCTGCCTGTCGGAAGATCCCTTGCTGTTAATGGGAAGATTGATGTAGCGGGTTTCCTCCCAAGACTTCGTGTCAGATTTAACAAATGTTTGACTTGCAATAGCCGATGATTTATTAATGAATGTGCTCAATCTGATTGAAATCACATTCCACCCACGTGCACGCACACCGAAACTCGCCCATGTATTCTCCTTTACGAACGGTTAACTACACTTTAAAGTTTGTTTTATTTAACGACATCACAAGAGCACATTGATTTACCAATCATCGCCTATTGGATGTCAAACATTTGACTACATATAGGTAGGCTACATTAACATACATTATAATTATGTAGGCAGTTTTAGCAACCACTCAAATAATCAGTTTAGTAAATAATCAAATACATAATTCATTTAACTGTTCTGGATAGGGCTGCGCATACACAGCAAGCCATTTAGCAAGCCTACTCATACACGCACGCACACACACATGCACCACACCACGCATACACACGCACACACGCGTGCACATGTATCCTAATCCACATTTTTCAACAATCAAATGTTACTTTTATTACACAAGAAATATAGCAATACTATAATATACATGCATGGTAATTCTATCTATGCTTTTATATATATGTATGTAGGTTAAAAATTAACTTTGCAGTCTAATGGTCTGAATCTTGATAGTTGGGTATTCACGAAGTCTACCAGTGTTTAAATACCACATAATACTGTTATAGAAGATAATTAATATGTATGTAGACTGCTACAGAAGATAATTAATCTATATGTAGACTGCTACAGAAGATAATTAATATATATGTAGACTGCTTGTGTCAGCGCAACATGCACAGAAAGTAGATATTGTCCGTTGACGATGCTGACGGCAGATGTTGCCAGGAAGTTCTGATAGTCTACAGCTGCATGGTACACGAAACCTATCCCGCCATTCCTGGTTTTTAGGTAGGTTGTTTCTCGGTTTTTGTAATCAATGGGAGCTGCCTGTATTCCTAGGAAGACAAAACAGTATAATTATGTTTTGCACGTTACTTGTAATATTAGCAAAGCTGATAAAACAACAACACAAAAACAAAATGTGTCTTTTAATGCTTGAAATATAAATAATCACAACTGCAATCATTTTTGTTTATTTGTAATAAAAAATAATCTTAGTTATATGCACATATGTTTGTGAGGGATTCAACTAAAGCACCCAGCATAATGTGTTATTATACTAAACATGCATAAACACCACTAAGGCGTCTGAGGTTTATTTCTCTTTGTTTAGACTTAAGGTACTTGGGAAATTCCTCCAAGACACTTGGGACATTAATATATGGTAAACACTGTCACTGGGGTTATCTTAAGGAACCCAGGACAGTAATGGTCTGCCAGTATTGGTCAAGTGTGTGTGTGTGATGTTATTAGAGTGACTGGGGTGAAAGATAGTTCACTGAGAGACTCAGAGAGAGAGAGAGAATATCTGGCAAGAGAGAAAGACGTTTGGGGCCAACTCTCCTTTTCATATACTTTGTCTATATGTTATCATCATGGATTAAAGAATATAATCGAGATCGAACTTGTGTAGTTTTTGTGTGAGGGTGCTTTATGCACTCGGCCACAAATATATATCAGAGATGGGGTAATCGTAATCGATTGTCATCGATTACATGTTTTCATGTAATCGCAATCGTAATCGATTACATTGTTTGAGAATGTCATGTAATCGCAATCGTAATCGATTACATTGCTAATGCAATCGTAATCAGCGATCACTTTCATGATTACTCATAATTATTTACTAAACTTAGCGCCTATAGTTAGAAGCAGTACTGGTCAGTCAGTAGAAATGATCTCCCATTGTCTACTACTCTCATAGTAGAACTATTATTTGCCTTGAGAAACAGGGGATCATAACTTCTGGATTATCAAATGAATGTTACCCAGGGGATGAAGACACACATTCACATAATGGTATCTATCGTGTTTACATTTACTATAAAACCACTTGAATGAATACAATGTTCTAGCTAGCAATATATAAAAGGGCGCTGCACCATGCCAGCGTTATCACGGGTCTGAATTCAACTAAGAAACGCTTGACAATATTTCGTTTTGTCACAGGTGTGAAAGTCCACCAATGGTACCGTGGCAAACGTTATTTTCTTTTGTTAGTGGTTACGACTGCAGACGGGCAGCCAGCCAGTTGTATCAAGCTTGATTCCATGGGCAGTCATCCTCAACCTGTCGCAGACACAACCACAAATAACGTAACTAATTAAGCAAACACCCAGTTGAAAGTAGTCTATCACGATAAACCTTGGTTTATTTTCCTTTAAAATAGCTTAAAATATTAATACGTCAGAAAGCTGATTTTAATAGATGTTCTACGAAATGCGGCGCTTCTAATGATACCAAAATAAACATACACAGACCAAGATACTTGTAATTTTCACCGATACAATTGGATCCTTATAATATGGCACAAAGCAAGCATGTCTACAAGTCGATTCATTAATAATAGTCATTTTTAGAATGTCAACAATTAAATGCAATGAACAACTTGTGCACATGTATATGTATCCAGATATCAATTTAATTATTTATTTACTTGTTTGTTCTTTTCTTTCGTTCTTCATTTCTTCATTTATAGATTTAAAAAAAATATATATATATTTTAATTTGTGGATGATATTAAATGGTATACGTTCTACAAACAATAAAACAACAAGTAATAGTGATCAGACAGTTTGCAATTACTAATTATGGCTTATTTCAATAATATAACAAAATATATATGTTATGCATTGATACAATAATTATACCTATGGTTATGGGTACCCTTTCGTCAATAATCCAAATTTAAGAATAATAAATCTGGTTTCGGAAACTGGTTCCCTCCCTGCAGTATACATATGTTTATAAATGTTTGAAATAATTTAATAAATAATCCAAAATTATCCATTGTCTTTCAATGAATGAAATCGGTATTGTTGTAAACTAAAGTGCATAACTTCATGGTAGCAAGATCTTTTATTTATTTGTGTAGATTTGTGGAAATGTAATCATGATTGTAATTTTGATTGCTAGACAATGTATTCGCAATCGTAATCGATTACTTTCAATTATCTTTTAATCGTAATCGTAATCATAATCGTGACATTCTAAAGTAATCGTAATTGTAATCGATTATTTTTGTCAAGTAATCGCCACATCTCTGATATATATATATATATATATATATATATATATATATATATATATATATATATATATATATATATATATATATATATATAACCTGTTTCTTGATTTAGCATTAATTTGAATTGTATTTGATTATAAAGCAACTTGCAAATATGAAGATCCAACAACACAAATCTTTACAAAGCTACTTACCTGTTCCACGGCACACACCACTGATAGTACCATTAGATTTCAAGACGGTTTCCAGACCTTTCCATCCTCGATGTAAGCTTTCTTCGAATTCCTTTCTGTCTAACCACCCTTCGTTAACCGCCCTTGCTATAGAGCTGATAGTCATTGCTGTACAGGACGTCTCCAGATACGATGTGTCATCATCCACGAGCTGGTGCCATCTTCCGTCTGAAGACTGATGTTTGACCATCCCTCTGGCGTGTCTTCTGAAGCTATCCATTATGGCGTTCCATTCGTGCTTCATGCTTTCCTTGAAGGGTGTTAAAGTCAACAAGACCTCTACAGAAGCCGTGATACTCCACCCATTGGCTCGACCCCATTTACAGCAAGACAGGGTCTTGGGTGCCGTGTTAATTCCGTGAAAAAACAAACCATCCTTTTGGTCCTGAAGATGGTGGTTAAAAGACATGCGTTGTTTGGCGATGAATTTGGCATATTCTTCATTTTTGAACATCCGGGACAAGCGAGCTAAAAGCGTGAAGCCCATATAGGTATCATCTATCCAAAGATAGGTTGAAGTGTTGAAGCTATTCCCTTTCCATCCTTTTCTGCGGGCAAATGTTCCATCAGGAAGTCTAATTGGAAACTTAAGGACATACTGTTCTGCAACTGCTTGGGCCAGATCTACGTCAGGGCCTGTTGTAACAGACTGTTCAGACGCTCTGTTCAGGTACGCAACGGGGAACATTCCAATTCTGTCTCCTACATTACGGTGGAATGGTACAGTTATATTGTGTTGAACCTTGTAGCCAAATGAATCTGGGTCTGTTGTATATTTGTTTAGAAATGTATTTAGAAGCGGTTGGTAATTTGTCCCAAATGTCTTGTCACATCGGTAGAGACCGTCAAATATTATTGATCCGCCATAGTCCCATGCGAAAAACTTGTCAGTTAGTGTGGTCATCGTATCACCAGCTTTGCTGCAAGAAAAAGTAGTAAGATTAATTATAAAGGATTATGAAGTTTTTAAAGTTTAAAGCGCCATTCTTCGGTTTTATTTACAAGCTTGGTAATTTTCAAAGGTGGTTAATGTGAACTAAACAACGGCTGGCGAAACGTCACAAACTGAATGCGCCTGGTGAATTCCCGTATGACAGGAATTATGTGTACTGTGCGAAGAAAAGTTGAAAAACATTGTTTTGAAGTTGCCTTCTGCATGACATTGCATTACTGATTTTATAACAATGTTAGTTTTCTTTAATTACACCACTAGAACATATTGATTAATTAATTATCGGCTATTAGACGTCAAACATTTGGTAATTCTGACACAGTGTGACAGAATATGCTCTTAATTTTGTTTTCGCCTGTGGCGATATTAATTGTTTTAGAGGGCCGTGTGCAGTTCCAATATGCACTTAAGCGCAGGTGGGCACTTTGTTACGTAATACCTCCGCGCGACCGTGGTCGAGCTGTGCCTAATACACACCCAGTCCAGGTTCGGAGGCCATGTGGCCAGTAGTTACGTAATACCTCCGCGAGTGCGGTTTCTACGACCGTGATTTTGGCGACTACGCGTCATCAAGTCTGGCCATCTAAGGAAAATTGTCGTCTTGGTCGCTGTGGAAATATCACTTGTAGGTATTCGGTGCCGCGATGTACCCCCAGGCGATACTGGGCTTTTATAATAAATAGCTAGGGTTTTAGAGATATCAGGGAGAAACATAGGAAGGCTTCCAGGGGGAACGTTGTCCGTCCGGACTGGTAATTATATATTATTTCTGCTCTGTTATACAACCTTGATGTGATTGATGTGACTTTAAATAGTTTAATACTGTATTATACCAATATTATTTAGACGGTGTTGCCGGTAATTCTGACGCAGTAAACTGTAGGCTCACTGTTCTAATATATATAAAGCTTAACCAGTCACCCTAGAGGACCTACGTAAACTGTAGGTTATTGTCTTTATTGTGATAAGTACCAGTATTAATTCTGTATTACAAGGTTACTGAATGAGTAGTTAAGGGTTAATTAAAAATTAACCAGTTAGGAATAGAGTTGTAATTCCTTTATTAATTAAGTTCCCCTGGAAGTGTTTCTCAATTATCACACGTGTGGGTGTTGTGTCACGGTGAAGTGATTAGAATGTTGTGTAAACTAGACACCTAGAGATTAACTAATTAAGTGATCAGTTCTGGGTTGTTATTATTTGTTGTTGTTAATTAACTACTGCGGCAGTACATTTGTCAGCGTAGGTTAATACAGATTCCAAAGTGTATTGTGTTTTTGTTGTGTTTTCTAGTGAACTAAACGTGCTATAATAATACATACTTTATATAAGATCTTATCTCTGATCATACCTAGATGAGCCACGCGGGTTTTGAACTGCCCGTTACAGAGAGATCTAATAGATATACAGTTAGGAGAGATATTTGGATAATCGTATTTCATTCAGTTACGGGTATTATAGGATCCCCGTGACACACAGTCATCAGTAGAAACCCGCTACATTTGTTTCTAATGCAGCAAGGGATATTTTGTATACACTTTCCAATAGACAGGAAAGCGCATACCATGGCCTTTGACCAATTGTGGTGCACTGGCTGGTGCACGATATACCCATATGGTTTGGGTGTTACGTAAAATGTTTAAAGAAATAATTAGTAAGGCGGATAACGACATAAACAACCCAGATTGTGCATTGTGTGATAGAATTGTGACACTTTGCATGTACATACTACTTGGGTAACTGAAGATTTTCTGCTATAGTGCCAATTGAACAGCACCTATAGCGCAAAGCACCCTCCCCCCAAGGTTGATCACATATATTTAAGAGGTTTTGACAATTCAGTAGTGTTTGTCCTAAATTAGGTTTCCAGTCTGGAGCACGCCGTAGTAACACATTTTTGTTTTATTTCTGCCACTGCACGTGTTTAGGCGTATGCGGGAGAGACGGGGATGGGTTGGGCAGGATTCTGGTGTGGTTTATCAGGAGTCGAAACCCCTTCTGCACGAAGCGAATTTGTTTAAATATAGTATCTAGTAACTTAACCCGTTCCCTTAAAAACTTACCTAATCACGATACAAACCACCCTGCACATTTTCCTGTACACGTGTCTGGTACCTTTCTCGTGCTCGAACTGGGAGTCCTCCATTTTGTTGTTTTTGACAAAGAAATGGAGTTTTCTACTATTATGTATGCGGCCACGGAAACTGATTGGAAACGAATGCTTTTCTCCTTTCGGCAGTCAGGACCACCAGAATGGATTCTTTTCTAGCATGATCCCGGCCTCGGCGGTGTCGTAGTTAAACCATCGGATATAAGTCTGATAGGTACTGGGTTAGCAGCTAGATACCTGCTCCAACCCAGAGCGAGTTTCAACGACACAGTGAATAGGTGTAATCCCACTACACCCTCATCTCTCTCATTAACCACTAATAACTAACATACCGTTCTGGACAGATAGCCCAGATAGCTGAGATGTGTGCTCAAGACAGCGTGCTTGAACCTTAATTGGATATAAGCATGACAATAAGTTGAAATGAAAAATCTATCATGATTCCTTGTCTCCACGTCATTTTTCAGGTGATTTTAGTCGACAAAATTGGTGACTCGTATGACGGCCATTCTGCAGAACGCCACCATTGTTTGCGTTTTGTACCTACATGCCCCAGCCTGTTCTAGCAACATTGGAAAATTTACTGCCCCACTATAAGATGAAATATGAAGCTGGGTGGGCTGATGCTACTCATTTAAAAACTTTATTTCGTGTTATATCGGTACCATCTTGTACTCTCCGGAGCTGGGCCTTTCTGCATTATACCCACCATGACGACTGTGTTACACCATTGGCTCATTCCCCCATGTTCTGATGGCTCCAGCTTCTCCGCATAGCACTTTAACAATCCCATCACGGTCACTCTAGGGATTTTCTTGACGAGATGTAACCCATCTTGTCTTTACTGGCCTTGCATCTTCATGGCCTAACCGAGGCAACACACGTGGACATATAGATCAGACTTTAAACCTTTAGACCTTCGTTCAACATTTTAAGTCTAACTTCTGTCCCCCCCCCCCCCCCCCCCCCCCCCCCCCTGACACTTTTAAATAGTCTGATTCTCCTTTATTTGTCTCTTTTTACTTTTGGAATGTCCTTAAATGCTTCACATTACAGATATGTTCGGCGCAACAAGTCAGTTGGTTTCGGGCCTGTTAATATTTTTATCAAGAATTCGTTTTCAGTAAATGCTATTCCAAATTGTTCATAGTCCGCTATTAATGTCCCTTCTCTTCGCTTCTTGTTTTGGGTACAAACTCTGGATTTCTACCTACCTACCTACCTACCTACCTACCTACCTACCTACTTACCTACCTACCTACCTACCTACCTACCTACGTACATGCATACGTTAATTATGGCCAACATGGGTAAAAATGCAGGGTAGAAATTAAATAACTATTAAATATGTTATCGGTTTAGTAAAATATTATTGTGCTTGTCTGTTCATCGATTAAGTTTACATCTAGATACATTTGTAGGCGTTCACCCAAACTTTGTTATCTCGATCATTTGAACTTATGAACACGTATATCGGACCTAAAACGTGGATGTCTATATTTTCTACTAGTTCTGCTTTGAAGCAAATGTATATAGGCCTATCGTGTTTGAAACTTACCTATGGATATTGGCTACTTATATTATAAGTGGTACAATAAGAAGTTAAACCACTTTTTTCATCATTACAGACCTGAAGCCTATTTCACTACACATCGTAAATTTACGTTTACGTGTAAAACTTACACTTGTCGTACGTCTACGTGTAGGCCCTACGTTTACTCCATTTCACGAAGCCGGTCGTAGAAATACTACTAACTTACTTTGCACTTAAATTTGACATCTACAGTCCATTATTAATAAATTAACGTGCTCTAGTACTGTCGTTAAACAAAACAAACATAACTTTTTAAAAGAAAGAACGAATAAACTTGATAAAGTTTGGAAACCATTGTTTCCGGTATACCAACACATGGTTGTACTGTACCAAATAAAATCCTATAGGCGACAATGTTAACCTATGTAGTTAAAAACACCATATAGACGTACGACAGGTGTAAGTTTTACACGTAAACGTAAGTTTACGATGTTTAGTGAAATAGGCTTATAAGGGCCACTACTGAGGCAACCCAGGGAGACAACCAACAACAGCCATCAGTAGGCTTGGTTCCAATATCGAACTACTCCTGATATACTACAATAAAACAACTGTGAGTCATTCTACAGAAAGTGTCACTTTTCAAAATACAAATTCAAGATAAAACAATTAAAAGATAAAAATATTGTATTTTCATACTGTAAATATAATATTTTATATTGATAGTCAGCCAATTTACAAAATCACCTTTTTCGTTGTTGATCATGCCTAACATAACTATGTCTCTGCTTAGAGTAATATTAATTCCAGTTTCATTTCTTATCCATTCTTCTATTGCTTCCCACAGAGACTGTACTAAACTACATTCAAATAGAATGTGTTGTATGGTTTCAGGTGATTTGTTGCAAAAACTACAGGCATTGGAATCAATATAATTAATCATATTTAGAAATTTGTTAGTTGTAAGAATTCGGTGTATGATTTTATACTGAACCCAAGATAATGTTGTGCTTTTGACAGATCTAAAGGGTAGAATGTAATAGTTTTCCTAATCATATATATCATAGATATATCCTTCTTTAGAATATTTTATTTGTGATTTTGGAATGGTGGTTTGAGTGTTCAGTAAATCATATATATGTTTGCAACCTTTCTGATCTTCGAACAAAACCTTTGAGTTATATGGAAGAACAGGACTTTGTACTGCTATAAAAACGTCATCATTTAAATTATCTAGGTTGTAAATAAATAATTTTATAGCACTGACCAATGAAGCATATTCCAGAAAATTGGTAATTATGTCATATTTCTCTATGAACTGTTCATATGTTAGAAAGTCTCCTTGTTCTTTCAACAAATCGTTAATAAAGATAATACCTTTTGAGATATATCGTTTTAGTATAAATGGCTTTTTATCTATACATATTTTACTGTTGAACCAAATATTGATCTGGAAAATATCATCTACGTTTACTGGAATTTGTTTTTCTTGCATCCTTAACCAACTAACCAATGTGTTTCTCCATAAAGTATTTTTAATTGAACTTTTTTTACAGTATACAAAATAGTCGCCATATATAATTAAATCACGTGTTGATATATTTGTAGAAGCTTCGAACAAAATGATCCATTTTGGGTTATTTAAAAATATCCGTCGGATCCACGAACTTTTCAAAGCGGTCATAAAATTATTTATGTTTATCATTTTGATGCCACCATTTTTATAGTCTTGCGTTATTAAGTTTCTTTTAAGTTGTTCACGGCGGCTATTCCTAATAAATTGGAAAAATAATGTATTTATATGTTTTAGCAAACGTTCGCTTGGATTTGGTAATGTTTTCAGTAGGTATGTTAGTTTAGAAACTATTAACGCTTTCAGGACTGTAATTCTTCCTAAAACAGTAAGTTTTCTGATAGACCATAGCTTCATTAATTTTTATATTTCGATAATCTTGGGATTATAATTTAAATCAATAATTTCTTCTAGGTTAACCGGCCTCGGTGGTGTCGTGGCAGGCCATCGGTCTATAGGCTGGTAGGTACTGGGTTCGGATCCCAGTCGAGGCATGGGATTTTTAATCCAGATACCGACTCCAAACCCTGAGTGAGTGCTCCGCAAGGCTCAATAGGTCGGTGTAAACCACTTGCACCGACCAGTGATCCATAACTGGTTCAACAAAGGCCATGGTTTGTGCTATCCTGCCTGTGGGAAGCGCAAATAAAAGATCCCTTGCTGCTAATCGGAAGAGTAGCCCATGTAGTGGTGACAGCGGATTTCCTCTCAAATTCTGTGTGGTCGTTAACCATATGTCTGACGCCATATAACCGTAAATAAAATGTGTTGAGTGCGTCGTTAAATAAAACACTTCTTTCTTTCTTTCTTTCTTTCTTCTAGGTTAATGGAAAAGTTAATACCGAGAAGGTTAAACTGTGTAGTTTCCATCGAGTGTGATGGTAAACTTCATTTGAAAATTTCTTGCTACCTATCCAAATAGCTTTTGATTTGGTGTAGTTAATTTTTAGGCCAGATATTTGTGCATAATAATCTAGGATAGATAGAACACCCTGCAGGGACTCAGGAGAGCCGTCTAAAATAAAACTTGTGTCGTCTGCATACTGCGATATTAAATATTTTTCACCATCTATAGTGATACCTTTTATATTATTGGAGTTTTTTACTATGATAGCGAGGATTTCAGCAGATAAAATAAATATATAAGGAGACAAAGGATCGCCTTGTCTACAGCCCCTTTCTAGTTTAAATGGCTCTGAAAGAAATCCATTCTGAATTACTCTAGATACCGAGTTACTATATAGTGTTTTAATCCAGGCTTTCAGTGATGTTTTGAAGTTAAAAATGTCTAAGGCTTTATTGATAGATGACCAAGATATTGAATCAAAAGCTTTTTCGAAATCGATTAATAATAGTAAACCAGGGATATCTTGTTCTTCGGTATAATGCATAATATCATAAATTAATCAATGTTTTCACCAATGTACCTTCCTTTAATAAAGCCTGTTTGATCTGAGTCTATTATTTTATCAAGAACCCTTTTTATTCGATTTGCAATACAACCTGAAGTCAGTTTATATGTACAGTTTAGGAGAGTTATTGGTCGCCAGTTTTTTAGAAATTCTTTAGGTTTGTTTGGTTTCGGGATACATGTTATGATTCCTAATTTTTGAACATTAGACATTTCTTTCTTAGCATAACTGTAATTGATAGAGTGAACAATAAAATGACCAAGATCTATCCAGAAAATTTTGGAAAATTCGGCAGTAAACCCATCCGAACCAGGACTCTTAGCATTTTTCATATTTTTAAGACACGTTAATACTTCTGAGTGTATTATATTTCCCTCTAATGTTTCTGCATCTTCGTTTGTCAGGATATTAAAATTATAATTTGCAAGTGTTTCCATAATATCATTATCATTTTGTCCAGGTGGAGTTGAGTAGAGGTTTTGGTAAAAAGCTTTAGTTTCTTTTAGGATTTCTTCCTGATCTTTAACTATTGTTCCATTTTCTAGTTTTATTTTCGAAATTAATTTACTAAAGTAGTTTCTGGATTCTAAATTACAAAAATATTTTGTTTGTTTTTCCCTCTTCGATCCATTTTGTTCTTGACCTTATATAATGTCCTTTAAGTTTTTGTTTTCTTATATTTATTGTTAACTTTTGGAAACTAGATAAACAAAGAAACATAAAATTATATCTGGCCACGCAGAACTGTAATCGGCCTGCACGTGCAGACACGTGTTATTCTATGAACAAGCTCATTATGTCATTGGTGTTACCGGACAAGTGGGGTAGTTCAGCAGTGTGATCCAATTGGTTTATAGTAACCAAGAGCACATGGATGTGTTATTTGGATGTCCCTAATAACATATATGGAATAACTTTAGAATTAAAAACTATCCAAGGGTGTAATTGTGCATTTCCACACGGATATTCTGTATGTGACTTAAGTTATACACTGTGGCAGTTTTAATTATTTAAAAATATGGAGTCCATCAAATTAAATTTCATCAAAGTCATAAAGGTGAAGCTTTCCAAGATAAACAATTTAAATTTCAAAAATAAATGACAGCTAAAATATCCTTGCGTAACACCAATGACAAAACAAGTAACACCAATGACAATGTGTAACACCTAAAGTAAAATCAAGACTGTATCCTGGAAATATTATTATTATTGAGACTACCACTACACTACTTATTAGCAAAATTATGTAATTAATATTTCCTTAAATGTTTTTTTCTGTTTTTTCTTCTTGAGCCTACAACTATTAAAGGCCTATTAGAATAATTATGTGTTTCTGTATTGATAAGATACGGCCGGTCAGAGTTTAAAAAATATACTAAATTAAGATACAGAATTTTAAGTGTGTTTAAATATTAAATTAAAGATTTATTCATTCATTAATTTATGTAGTTATTTTCGTGTTTATATTAAGGCTCAAAATCTATTTTACTGTATACTTGTATTCCCTATAACGAGAAAAAGTTGTAATCCTACTTTTGCTTTTACGCAAGCGCTGCAAAACTACGTTAAATGTTCCAAATATTGTCAGAAAACGAGGACGCCTTATAAATACATGATATCATTCTAATATTTCCAGTACATACACTATACAGCAAATCAAACAAATTATGCCACTATTCAAGAAATAAATCATAAGAACTGCGTCATTATTCAAGAGTTAACTATTTTCTTTTAACTAAACAGCTATTTTAATGCATGATATTCAATATTTTTCAAAAATAAAATGTAAATAGCCTTTACTGGAAATGAAAACATACGTAATGAATTTTCCGATATATGACTACAACTTGGTAATACATTTTCGGTATGATTTTAACTTTTCTTTCTGATAAAGTTAACCTCTTAAACAGGAAAGGTTAGTAGTTTCTAACTGCGTTTAGCATTTGGAAAAATAATATTTCCGCGCATGCGCCGTTCGACATTTTCAATTTGTAAAAACAACTACATGACAAAATATAAATCAGTTTGTCCAGCGTTCCGGTCTGGTCCGCGTTTTACCAACGGTTCATATTATGAAATTTACTACATGCTATTTATTTCTGAGCCGATTGTTTTATACACTGGACACAAAAATAGTATTTATTTTTTATTTCCAAAACACTTTTACTTGTCTTCTCACGTCAAACCAAACTGGAATTGTTAACATAAAAAGAGAAGACCCCCCCCCCACCCCAACCCCATAAAAACAACAACACCCCCCCAAAAAAAAACACAAAAAAACTACAAAAAAACAACAACAACAACAACAACAACAACAAAAAAAACCCCAAAACAAACACACAACAAAACAAAACAACAACATCAAAAAAACTAACATTTAAATCGTAGAATGATGGGACGGACTATAGTAAACTTAATGGTTTTAGGGGTTTGTAAAGTTTTGTATTTTGATACTTACTTGTCTGAACTTTATTGTTAATGGGAATCTTCACTAACTGTGAAGAAAAACCTCACAAATGAACGATTAGCAGACGACAACAAATCGGATGTTAATTGCGCGAACCAAGCATAACGCAGTTAGGGACGTTGAAGATAGGGCCTATACTCTTTACATTGCAGCAAAACATTTATTTGACCCAAAGTGCCATTATGCAGCTATGATGCTGCACAAGTCCCTTTAATTTTCAAATCATCTTCAAAAATATGCAAAGCGAAGAAAACGGCATCTTATTCAAACGCATTTTCATTGGTGTTACTAATGGTCATTGGTGTTGCTCAGTATCTGGTAACACCGATGACAGGTAACACCAATGACAAATAAGTGCATAATTAATTCATACTCTCTAAAGAAACAGTTAAGAAAACTTAAAAAGTGCATGCTGTAGCAGACATACGATGTCTACAATAACATGCAAAACGTTTTTTTAAAATTATTAACCATTACATAAATACGATCGTAACACCAATGGCAGTGAATAAACCTACTTTTATATTTTGACAACACATTCATGACATTTAAAGAAAACTATTCACAACTGTTCATATGTCTGATGTTTTTGAGAAATAAGTTCGATGCCCGATATCTACCGGTGGAATGTTTGATTCAGAGAGCATTTAGTTTCTTTTGTTTTCTCATAAGTATATATAGTAACACCAATGACATAAATCTCCAGGGACAAGCTTATATTGCCCACCATCTTTTGAATACGGAAAATATTTACAAGATTCCTTCTTTAGTGAGTAAGTCAGCCATCAGTACGTATTACATTAAAGGTATTCAGTGTTACGTCTTCTGTTATATATTTTAATAGTGCATGTTATGTATACTATTATGCTATGGACAGTTAACACCAATGACAGTTTACGCTAATCTCGAATAAAATCTCTATCAAAGCTGATTACCAGAGAGAAAAAGAATGCTATGACAGGATGATATTATTAATAAGGTATCGTTAAAGACAACAAATTTAGTTTCCTATATATAAATAAAAACGAAATTGTACTGGGACATAAAAGTGACACTTTCTATAGAATGACCTCTATAGGCCCTACGTAGCTCCCCTTTATATTTCGACGAACCGTTCAAAAATGCGTCCAAATTATTCATAAAAGGCTCTCAGTCACGGATTTAGTCGGCCTTATTTCTCTAAATATGGATTATAATGGAAATGACATTCATTTGGCATACCAAACATCGTTATTATATCATCCAAAACATTTTAATTGAACCACGATCGAGGGAATTCCATGACACGCTTCGTTTTTAAATTTTGGAACTCTTTTTGTGAAAAGTCAAAAAAACATACGGCAAAACCAACTCGTAGTGATGAGGCTATATATACGACAGCCGTATCATTGACTTTTATATATTGACCGCCGTGTATAGAATGAATGAATGAATGAATGAATGTTTAACGACACCCCAGCACGAAAAATACATCGGCTATTGGGTGTCAAACTATGGTAATGCAAACAAATAAAGTGGTGATCAACATCAATATAACAATTCAAGATTTAAATAAAAACAGTGTAAAGAACTGTGCAAAAATACAAATATCACAGATAGACTTTTACTCAAAACTTTAATTGTGCTGTATTGGCCATTCTCAAAGAGAATGTTACACCCCTGCACCACGGTGAGGATACAGCACGCACAGGGGCCGTGTATGGAAAGAAAGAAAGAAATGTCGCCACTTCATGGGCTACTCTTTCCGATTAGCAGCAAGGGATCTTTTATTTGCGCTTCCCACAGGCAGGATAGCACAAACCATGGCCTTTGTTGAACCAGTTATGGATCACTGGTCGGTGCAAGTGGTTTACACCTACCCATTGAGCCTTGCGGAGCACTCGCTCAGGGTTTGGAGTCGGTATCTGGATTAAAAATCCCATGCCTCGACTGGGATCCGAACCCAGTACCTACCAGCCTGTAGACCGATGGCCTGCCACGACGCCACCGAGGCCGGTTTGAGGGAACCGAGGCCGGTTTGCAAGGAGTGAGATTTTGTCTGGTCCGCTCGTGTTTCTCGCCGACATCGTAAATCCGAATAAATCGGCGCGGGAAATAAGCGCACTGACAATTGATCAAGGCTCGAGATTCTGACCAATAAACAACGTGGACACCCATAATATGATTTTATAAAACCATGTTAAACATGCTGCTTCATAGTTGCCTGATAAGTATATTGGCACACGTCCAATCCTTGACAACACCATGTCAATTTATTTACACACATGTCCATTTCAAATGTAATGTTGGTAATTTTGTGATAGGATAATAATTACATCTTTATTGAACATTCGATATGAGTTGTGAATTAAATGTAGCAAAAAAAAAAAAGCAGAAAGTCGAATTATTCGCAAAATGAAAATTTATTTTCGGCGCAAAAGTACGAGGAATTTAAAGATACACTCGACGCACCCCAGAAAGATGTGTGCCATCTACACATCCGATAACACGAGGGAACTGTCCTATTTGGAAAAGCTCGTCCTTAATTCTTTAAGTCTCGGCGTTATTTGGAAATTTCACAAAGTCATCTATCTTCTGTGCTAGGGAAGTGGATACACGGTGGATCGATCTGCAAGCTGTAGATTGTGATATATGTAGAAGATCGCTAACAATGATATGAAATGTCCCAGACGCATAGTATTGCAAAGCTATGAGGACTTGCTAATAGGACAGAAGGGCGCAGTTTCGTCTTGTTTCGTGTTCAGTATCCACGGCAACTATATCCGTAATACTCATTAAAATCTATAGCGTTTTATAAGTTCAAAGTCGGAAAACACATCCAAAGGGTTCTTACGATCCATCAAAACGCATTGCTCGTCGTAACCCCGCCAACTGCAACATTCTACGTGCCATCTGGACTGCACGACGTAACACAAACAAGTTGCTTAGCAGCTTGCTAATGAGTTAGAGGTACCCCCGATCGACTCTACACTTAGCAAGCAACTTAGAAGCTTGCTACCATTAGAAGGGTTTTATGAATAACACTTAGCAACAACTAGGCTTAGCAAGCTTTTGTGAATTTGGCCCCTGTTTGCTGTGTATATAGCCAGCCTTCGTTAACGAAGGCTATATTGGATTGGAATTGGAAAATGGTTTAACGTGCACATTCAGAGCTAGCTGTTGTAGCGCACGCCTGTCCTGTGCACAAGTACCGGCCTCAACAGGTTCCTCCGTCCAGGACAGGAAAGGGTTGGGGTGGGTGAAGGAGGGACCGCCTGCACTGGCCTAAGTTCCATAACTCCAAAAATATCCCGCGACCGCTACCGACCTCGGTCGAGCTGCTGGTGCTCCATTGTACTTGCCAGTGAGGGCTTTCCCCTCTCCCACCTACCCCAACCCCTTTCCTGTCCTGGACAGAGGAGCCAAGGTCGGCACCTGTACCCATGGCAGGCGTGCGCTACAACAGCTTGCTGTGAATGTACACGTAAAACCCTATGACCTGACATAATGCATCCGATCGTATTTGAAAAATAAATAAGATCGCTAACAATGATATGAAATGTCCCAGACGCATAGTATTGCAAAGCTATGAGGACTTGCTAATAGGACAGAAGGGCGCAGTTTCGTCTTGTTTCGTGTTCAGTATCCACGGCAACTATATCCGTAATACTCATTAAAATCTATAGCGTTTTATAAGTTCAAAGTCGGAAAACACATCCAAAGGGTTCTTACGATCCATCAAAACGCATTGCTCGTCGTAACCCCGCCAACTGCAACATTCTACGTGCCATCTGGACTGCACGACGTAACACAAACAAGTTGCTTAGCAGCTTGCTAATGAGTTAGAGGTACCCCCGATCGACTCTACACTTAGATCGTATTTGAAAAATAAATTTAAAAAATGTAATTTAAACAACTGTACCTATAAACAAGGGATATGAAGTGCATTTACGATAATATACTCTGTCAAAAAAGAAACACATAGGCGAAATATTCATGGAATTATCTCTTTAATACAAAGTGGCATAATTTCATTATTTATGATCGTATCACAGTCAAATTTGACAAGAGTATGTGACAATGTTCTTACTATGGACTGACGGCAGTGGAGGCGTTTTCGTCACCAAACAGCGTCGCACGAGGGCGCTGAAATCAGTACCTTGTGTGGCCACCAGCAGCAGCAATCAATGCGCGACATCTCCTTGGCATAGACCGAATGAGTATCTGAATCCGAGCACGTGGAATCCTAGCCCATTCTTCCTGCAGTGTATGTGACAGTTGCGGAAACGTCTGAGGCTCGGGGTCGAGCTGGCGTACACGTCTGTCCAGTTTGTCCCATAGATGTTCAATGGGATTGAGATCTGACGATCTTGATGGTCATGGCAGCACATTAATGTTCTCATTCTGTAAGAAATCCATTGTTACACGTGCCGTATGCGGCCTGGCATTGTCCTGCTGAAAGAGTTCTCTCTGTCGATCCAAAAATGGGAAGCATGTGACGGCGAAGAATTTCATCCCTGTAGCGTACAGCTGTCAGGTTGCCTTGTACGAACACAAGTTCACTTCTGCCGGTGTATGAGATGGCTCCCAACATCATGACACTCCCTCCACCGAATCTGTCAACTTGGGCGACGCAGTTGTTGGCAAAACGTTCATTGCGGCGTCTGTAAATACGTTGTCGTCCATCACGTCGCTGTAGAAGGAAACGTGACTCGTCGCTGAACCATACTCGCCGCCAGTTTCCCAAGTTCCACCCCTGTACATTTGTGTACCAGCGACGACGTAAATGTCGATGTTGACGTTACAGGACGGGGCCAACATACGGTCTCCTAGCCCGTTAGGCAGCTTCTCGAAGTCAATTCCGGATGGTTTGTGCAGACACCCTTCTCAAACCAGGTATGCGTCCAGCAGTGTTCGTTGCTGTGCAGAACCCGGATGTAGTGATCTTGTGCTGCAGTTGTTACCCGAGGTCTTCCACTTCTGGTCCGGTCTTGAGCTGATTGAAACTGCTAGTACCTGTCCCAGAGACGTGAAATGGTGCACTGATGGACGTTCATGTAGCGTGCGACTGCTGACTGCGATTCACCTAACTGGAGGCGGCCTATTGCAATGTTTCGAATCGACAGGCTTAGTCTTGGCATCTTGTAATTCGTCTACGTCGAAATGGAAATAAGGCATCATACCCATCACTACCCCAATCTTTGAACGAATTTAACTGTCTTGATTGAGGGGTCGTCTCATACCTCCAAAATATATTTATATCCATAGATGTATGATACAATACCTTTCCAGGGGTCGGTGGGGGATTTGCCTTGAAATTTTGACAGTGACCAGCGGTTGGTATACGCGTTACATGTAAGGGGGTGTTAATAATTACGCAACGCTCTAGGGATAGAGGAAGAGTGCGGTATGTTCGATATACGTAACATTTATGAAGACTATATGTTATTTCTATTCATTACTTAGACCTGAAAAAATTGTGTGTTTTTTAAATGCGCGGTCGGTCTAGGATCGATCCCCATCGGCGGGATTGTTCCAGCCAGTGCGCCATGATTGGTATATAAAAGGCCATGGTATGTGATATCCTGTCTGTGGGATGGTACATATAAATGATCCCTTGCTAAAAAAATAATAATATAAAAATATTTTTAAAATGTAACGGATTGCGGGTTATAGACTGCGTTGAGCGAAGTTTATATTGGGCCATGTTCCCCCAGAAAATATGTTTCAATTATTTTTTTTATCTTGGTGAGGGAAGGGTTTCGACCCCCAATACCCCCCCCCCCCCCCCCCCCCCCCGCACGTGCGCCCGTTTCCTCTCTTAGATTATATGTCAAAATTGCCAAACGTTTGGCATCCAAAAGCAGATGATTATTAAATCAATATGCTCTAACACTGATGTCATTAAACAAAACAAACTAACTTTACCCTTTCCAAA
This sequence comes from Gigantopelta aegis, assembly GCF_016097555.1. Lineage (NCBI taxonomy): Eukaryota > Metazoa > Mollusca > Gastropoda > Neomphalida > Peltospiridae > Gigantopelta > Gigantopelta aegis. Next base: position 45,537,260 of record NC_054707.1, on the reverse strand, counting down.
CGAAATAATATTTATTTGAATTTGTCGATTTTACCACACGTAAAATTAAAAAGTGAAAACGGTCATTTTCTACTTTAGTATATTTTATTAAAAATATATACATGATAAAAGTGTTATACAAACTAACCTTTGAAAGTTCTACTAACACTTTATAAAATATTAATTTTTAAATAAGAAGGTACGATTGTCAAGATCAAAACCGGTTTAACGAAAGAATAGTACGTATCCTTAACCGAACGTTCTTTATACTGCACAAGAATTCTCATTTCATTTTTTTGAGACGAACCCTACAATTTCAAATCCGCAAACGCACCTGTTCACTGAAATTGACAACAGGCTGTCGTTTGTGGTTTGCCGAGCAATGGCCGCACAGGCGACGAATCTAGCGTATACTTTTGACGTTCTCCGTTCATAGCGAACACACACGATTTTTTTAAAAGTGCAGTTGAACTTGTATTTCATATTTGTGCATGATATTATCATATGGTAACCAGAGAATGTAACTTTAACAAAAAGCGAATGATATTGTCAAAAATTAGGAAAGATGTATATAGTAAACAGACAATTTCATGGTGTTTTTCGAATATGATTTTTATGTCAACTCGTGATGTGTGAAAACCACATTTTAACTCGTTGCTTCACAACTCGTGATGTGTGAAAACCACATTTTAACTCATTGCTTCGCAACTCGTGATGTGTGAAAACCACATTTTAACTCATTGCTTCGCAACTCGTGATGTGTGAAAACCACATTTTAACTCATTGCTTCGCAAGTCGTATAAATATTGTTTTCACACATCACTCGTTGACATGAAAATCGTATTCGAAAAAACAACATGAAATGGCCTCTATATACAGATCATAGTTTCCACCTTGTTTATTAATTGTATACCTTATTAAGTATGCAATCAAATAAATATGAGTTGTTAAAAATGTATATTTATAAACTGTTGTAGACATGAAAAAAAAAAAAACCCAACTAAATATGTAATACTGAGTGTGCTGTGTTTTCGTCGTCCATTTACCGGCCACGGTGGCATCGTGGTTAGGCCATCGGTCTACAGGCTGGTAGGTATTGGGTTCGGATCTCAGTCGAGGTATGGGATTTTTAATCCAGATACCGACTCCAAACCCCGAGTAAGTGCTCCGCAAAGCTCAATGGGTAGGTGTAAACCACTTGTACCGACCAGTGATCCATAACTGGTTCCACAAACTCCATGGTTTGTGCTATCCTGCCTGTGGGAAGCGCAAATAAAAGATCCATTGCTGCCTGTCGTAAAAGAGTAGCCTATGTGGCGATATTGGGTTTTCTCTAAAAAAACAGTGTCAGAATGACCATGTGTTTGACGTCCAATAGCCGATGATAAGATAACAAAATCAATGTGCTCTAGTGGCGTCGTTAAATAAAACAAACTTTACTTTACTTTAGTTTCGTCGTCCATTTAGATCAAACTATGCATGATGTGTTAGATATGTAACCCAAAGTCAAATTGTAAATATGTGTGCTCATTTTATGCTACATTTTAAATATTAGTATTACTAAACATTTCTTAACTTCAGTTCATCAAGAATATAATATAATTATGTATATAAATGGATCAATTTAGGCAATTTTGGTGGCAAAGCGTAAAGACGCTACCAGTGCGTCAAACAAAAAACCCGTTCATGTTGGCATTATACCAAATACGCTTTATCACTAGATGGCGATACAGGCACTTAGGGGGTGTTGTTCAGTTGGCACTATATCTAAACATATCCAGACCCAAGTACTATATGCATGCAAAGTGGCACACTTCTATCGCAAAGTAGCACAATTCTATCACAAAGTGCACAATATTCGTTCATATCCGCCTCACGTCATCACATAAACTTGACATTACCAGGCGCGTGGTGGGAGGTAGATTTTCAGGAGTCGAAATCCCACTCCGCTGAAGCAAATTTTCGTTTTTGTTTTTCAATATTTTTTCAGGGGGAGCCAGTCTCGTTTTCCCTCCCCCCCCCCCCCCCACCGTCCCCTATATACGTCGGTCGCCACAGTCTAGACCAATCTGATTAATTAGCTCTACTGGGTCTACTCTGGTAGATCTAACAGCATTGCGTGGACTCCCACATCCAGGTGACATTTCATCTATAAATAACAATTCAAATATCGACCAATTACACTTCGCCGTTTATAGCGTTATTCGGAAGCATACAAATTCTAAAAATATCGGGCGAGACTATTTATGTAATAGGCGAACTTGCAGTGCAGTAATAAACTCTGGATTGTATACTAGTATAAACAGATTTTATGGCTATACCATTACGCGTGTTTTTCCGTCTTAAAACGAATTTTATGTATAATTTTATCTTGAAATTAGTTTCCGGCATACTTCGTAATTCATCCGAATCATTTCGTATACCCTCGGCATAATCCCGAATGTTTTCAAATTCCTTTTAAATCACTGGCATGATTTTGCAAGTAAGGTTTTGATTGGTCGAATGAAAGGTCAACTGGACATGAGCTCCAACGGGCTGCTGTTAGATCCACATGTAATAGTGGAGCTAACTTTAATTAGATTGAGTCTAGACCCCCTATACAGTCCTGAACACGCGCCTGATTATCAAACGAAATTCACAGTTGATTATTATTGTAAGGCTATTTTTCATGTGTTCGGTTTTTTGACGGGCAAAGGCGCGGTTATCAAAACCTCTTCGTTCACAGCAATGGATAATTACAGAATCGATTTTTATGTGTCCGTATTCACACGGAATACGGACACATAAAAATCGATTCTGTAGTAGTAACAAAATAACTAAAAGTACTCTGGAAAATAATTCTAAAAAGGTTTATCGATATTACAAATAGTGTTGGTTTATTATCGTTATGGCATGAGGCGGAATGCAAATGGAACTTTGGGGGAGTTTTGGAGGGGATCGTAATTTTTTTTAGGGGAGCACCCCCCCCCCCCCCCCCCCCCCGATTCGCCTCTGGTATTTCTGATTCTGTGTTTAAATTAGTGAAATATATTTTACGACCGGGAAGACCGAACAGAATATATATTGTATTAATAAATATATTAGTAACTTACACGGCAAATTCCTTGGGAGTGTATCCTTCAACGCAGTCAAGTAATGCAAATGTTATACACCATGAAAGCAAAATCAGCATTTTAAAATATTTCGTATAAACTGAATAAAACGAGTATGTCCTGATCTGTGAAACACACTGCTTCAAATGCTGGACTCAAACAGTTACTAATGTACTACCTGCACGCTGTCAGTCCTTGAACTGGTGTAAACCAGTTAACATCACTACAGTAGAAGGATTCGCGATTAACATTTTTGTTGTGTTTACCGGATATGAACATTCCTGTTCTGAAGATGGTAATGGATAACATGTGTCATATCAGATTACTTTCCCTCCAACAACAGCTGCGTTTTCTGCATGATGCAACCCTCATGTTCAGTGGCTCGGTTAAAGGGACATTCCTGAGTTTACTGCAAGTATTAAAATGTTATCGACTAACAGAGACTTTTTAACGATTGTAATTACATATCAAATATATTTTTCTTCATAATATATTAGTGGCTGTATATTAAACGTGTTTCTGATCGTTCTAATATTTATACTAGGTTAAATTTGATTTTATTTCCTAAAATATATTTTTTCGTACGTACGAAATAATTTGAAGACAAAATCCAGTTTGGGCTTCTTACAAATATTAAGACGACCAGAAACACATTGAATATACAGACAATGATATTCTAAACAAGACAATATATTTAATATGTAAGTTTAATCGTAGATTTTTTTTTTAGTCGGAATCATCTTACAATGCAGCAAACTCAGGAATGTCCCTTTAAACTCTGTACACAAGCTTGATAACGAGCAGGCACACACAAACACACGCACGCACGAGCGCGCACGCATCTATATACACACATATGGGCAAACACGCATACATTGTTAATTTTTGACGAGAGAAATTTTGAAAAACGTACTTCTTTAAAACATTTTTCTAAATTATGTTCATTTAGCTGTGTATGCATTGTAGGTCCTTTATCAAACATTGTGAGATACCAAATATATACCAACAAAAGATATGGTTATTTTAATCAAGGGGGAATTTGTTTAGAGCGAAATGCGTTACTTTTAATAAAATGTCTATTATTTGTTAATGTGTGATAACAGGTTTTCCCAATATATTTAACACGAATATGATAGTTTAATTACATTTGGCGTGTTTATATTGGGATATTTGAAACATGTTGAATATATAACGTTATTATTCAAAGTTGTTTGCGTTTCGTTTTTCTGTGGGTTTTCTTTTTTTTACATTTCAGGTTTATACTTTTAACTCTTGCATATTTATAGCAAACCAAAGGACATCGATTTATATTAGCACAATGCAAAGCGACACTATTAACAATAATTCCATTGTATATTTACATCACATAATTTTCAGACATCTGCATACACATTTTCAAAGAAGTGGTTGTGTAACGTATTTTGTTTATTACCGTATCTTAAAAACAATTACGTACGTGCATCTGCTAGAACTTATCTTTTTAGAGTTATAATTCGTAGCAAAATAAATATATTATCAAAACCTACCGTAACACGTATTTAATAAGCATTTTCCTACGTCGCAGACTATTTCAAGGATCCATCCTGGCAACTATGTGAGCAAAACGTTGTTTATCATGGTGCTTTCCGACTAGATAGATATTATTTGCTGGTAATTAGTGCATAGTATATATATATATATATATATATATATATATATATATACGTGTAAAATTGTGTCCATTACTAGACTGCGTGATGTGTATTTATGTTGATTGCTCTCTAATATAGATATAGATATAGATATAAATAGATAGATAGATAGATAGAAAGTTGATCGTAACTATTAAATTACATATGTAATTGTATCCGTTACACTGTGTCCGTTACACCTTGTCTGACAATGACACTGGACTCGCTGTTCCGATTTGTTTGCGTATTTTCACCAATAATGCATTTAATTGCATCGTCAGTATTAAATTAAATTTAATATACGTTATGATGTACGATTTGTTACCTGTGTTAATTCCACTGAAAATTATTAGTCCATGGGCCAGACCAGAATTTGGTACCACCCAGAGGCACACAGGCTTATAGGGTTATTTTGATAGGTCTATGCATGTAGATAATAAAATGATGTGATAGCCTTCCGTATCGAGTAGCTTTCTGTTGTTTTCACCCTAAAACAAATTTTGGGGGTAGGCAAAACGTAATTTAGAATAACTTTCCGTAGAATCATCCTATCATAGGAATCCAGCACTCAATATGTGTGTTGTGAATCCCTCTCACGACTACGTATCATAATATGCAAACGAACCTCAAACGTAGGTAGTCAGAGGTCAAAAGGTCACCGATTTTGGGTCGAGCTCAAAATTTGCGGATTTCAGCTTTGCCTCATCATCTATTATGACAGTTGCCAAAATCAGGCTTAGAAATGGCTGGAAACTGTGTCAGAAGGAATTTCAAACCATTTAAAGGCACCCATGTTCAGCCATCTTGAAAAATATTGAAACTGAAACAAACGAGCCAAGGTCAGTTTGTGCAGAAATTGATACTTTTATATTTTCTGTATAGTTAGTTTCATTATTAACTACTGCATAGGTCGTAGTTAATAATGCAGCTAGCGGTACAGAAAATCGCAGCTAGTCATTTAGTCAAATTAGTGAACACTTCCATTCGTCACAGTGATATATAAATAAACGCATTCATGTTAATTGCAAATATCAAAACATTTTAAAATTGTCCTTTTAACGAGTCAATGAGCCTCTTTTTCTTGGTCTTTCCAAGACGTGGTCATAAGTATTTCTGTTGACCCTAACAAATATTGTACATTTCCTTTTCTGTAAAAGAAGGAGATTGCGCACAATGTGACAAACATTGAAACAATAATAGATATAGGAAATTGTATTAAGGTAAAAAAATAAAAGAACAAATCGACGACTACTCCACGATTCAGTAGTAACAAAGGGCCCTTGTTGCAAGCGACTGGAGCTTGAACGCGCAGAAAGTAATTTAGTGGTTGATAGGGCCGCTTAATGCTATGCAAATCAAGGGCAGATCAGTATGTTTCTAATAGAGGCTACAAAAGATAATTAATACAATGTTTTGTGTCATAATGAGACAAAGTATTACTTTTATTATACATTTATTATACATGTACATTATAAAAACAATATAATATAGATTGCAGACTGTTACAGGAGATAATTAATATGTGTGTGTGTGTGTGTGTGTGTGTGTGTGTGTGTAATTAATATGTATGCAGACTGCTATAGAAGATAATTACTATATATGTAAATTGTTACAGAAAATAATTAATATGTATGTACACTGCTACAGAAGATAATTAATATATATGTAGACTGCTTGTGTTAGCGCAACGTGCACAGAAAGTAGGTATTGTCCGTTGACGATTTTGACGGCAGATGACGCCAGGAAGTTGTGATAATCTACAGCTGCATGGTACACGAAACCTATCCCGCCATTCCTGGTTTGTATGTAGCTAGTTCCTCGGTTTCTGTAATCAATGGGAGCTGGCAGTATTCCTAGGAAAACAAAACAGTATAATTATATTTTGCATGTTACGTGTAATATTAAATGTAGCTAGGCTAATAAACAACAAGAAAACAAAATGTGTATATTTTAATGCTTGAAATATATATCAAAATAATCATAACTGCAACCTTTTTTCTTCATTAAAAAAATCTTAGTTATATGCATATATATATATATATATATATATATATATATATATATATATATATATATATATATGCATGCATGCATACATGTGTGTGTGTAAAACTTGTTTTTTATTTTAGCATTAATTTGAATTGTATTTGATTATAAAGCAACTTGGAAATATGAAGATCCAACAACACAAATCTTTACAAAGCTACTTACCTGTTCCAACGCACACGCCATTAACAGTACCATCAGCTTTCAAGACTGTTTGCAGACCTTTCCATCCTCGATGTAAGTTTTCTTCGAATTCCTTTCTGTCTAACCACCCTTCGTTAACCGCCCTTGCTATAGAGCTGAGGGTCATCGCTGTACAGGATGTTTCCAGGAAAGACGTGTCATCATCCACGAGCTGGTGCCATCTTCCGTCTGAAGACTGATGCTTGACCATCCCTCTGGCGTGTCTTCTGAAGCTATCCATTATGGCATTCCATTCGCTCTTCAGGCTTTCTTTGAAGGGTATTAAGGTCAACAAGACCTCTACAGAAGCCGTAATACTCCACCCATTGGCGCGACCCCATTTGCAGCAAGACAGGGTCTTGGGTACCGTGTTCATTCCGTGAAAAAACAAACCATCATTTCGGTCCTGAAGATGCTTGTTGAAAGATATGCGTTGTTTGGCGATGAATTTGGCATATTCTTCATTTTTGAACATCCGGGACAAGCGAGCTAAAAGCGTGAAGCCCATATAGGTATCATCTAGCCAAAGATATGTTGAAGTGGTGAAGTTATTTCCTTTCCATCCTCTTATGCGCGAAAATGTTCCATCAGAAAGCCTAATTGGAAACTTAAGAACGTACTGTTCTGCAACTGCTAAGGCGAGATCTACGTCAGGGCCTGTCGTAATAGACTGTTCAGACGCTCTGTTCAGGTAGGCAACGGGGAACATGCCAATTCTGTCTCCTACAGCATGGTAGAATGGTACAGATATATTGTGTTGAACTTTGTAGCCAAACGAATTCGGGTCTGTTATATATTTGTTCAGAAATGTATTTAGAAGCGGTTTGTAATTTGTCCCAAATGTCTTGTCACATCGGTAAAGACCGTCAAATATTATTGATCCGCCATAGTCCCATGCGAAAAACTTGTTAGTTAGATTCGTCATCTTATCACCAGCTTTGCTGCAAAACAAAGTAGTAAGAGTAATTATAAAGGATTATGCGTTGTTTTAATATTAAAGCGCCATTCTTTGGTTTTATTTACAACCTTGGTCATTTTCAAAAGTGGTTAACGTGAACTAGACAACAGCTAGCGAAACGTCACGAACGGAATGCCGGTGGTGAATTCCCGTGATGCCTTCTGCATGATATTGCATTACTGTTTTTTATAATAATGTTATTTTTCTTTAACTACACCACCACTAGAGCACATTGATTAATTAATCATCAGCTGTTGGATGTCACACATTTGGCAATTCTGACAGTCATCAGAGGAAACCCGCTACATATTTCCTAATGCAACATGGTTTCTTTTATACGCACTTTCCAACAGACAGGACACCACGACCTTTGACCAGTCGTGGTCCACTGGTTGGAACGATATACCAATATGACTTGGCAATGTTACATAATATGTTTAAAGAAATATATTAGTCTGGCGAATAACAACATAAAAAAGACAGGATTGTGCACTTTGTGACACTTTGCAGGCACATACTACTTGGGTAACTGGATGTTTTCTGATATAGTGCCAATTGAACAGCACCTACAGCGTACTGCACACCACCACCACCCACCACCCCCAAGGTTGACCACATATATTTAAGAGGTGTTGACCATATATTCAGTAGTGTTTGTCCTAAATTAGGTTCCCAGTCTAGAGCACGCCGTAGTAAGATATTTTTGTTTCACCTCTGCCAAGGCACATGTTTAGGCGTATGCGAGGGATAGGGGTTGTGGTGTGGTATGGTGTATCAGGGTCGAAACCCCACCTGCTCCAAGCACATTTTTTTCTTTAAATATAGTATCTAGGGTAGCATAACCTGATCCCCTAAAAAAGTCGCTAACCACAATAGAGACCACCCTGCGCAATTTCCTGTACACCTGCCTGGTACCTTTCTCTTGCTCGAATTGGGAGTCCTCCATTGTGTTGTTTTTGTCAATGAAATGGAGTTTTGTACTAAGATGTATATATCCAATGGGACTGATTGGGTGCGAAGGCGTTTCTCCTTTCGGCAGCAAGGACCATCAGGGTGGATTCTTTCGTAGCATGATACCGGCATCTGTGGTGTAGTTGTTAAGTCTGGAAGGTACTGGGTTTGCAGGTCGGTACCTGCTCCCACTAGGGGAGGGTGTTAATCCTACTTTTTTGAAACCCCCAGTCTAAAATATGGACCATGTGGCAACTTTGGCGAATCAAAGAGAATTCTTGGAATTTGACCCCGGAAACCCCCCTGTACACACCCCCCCCCCCCCCTCCTGAAGATTCGGAACCTCACAAAAATGGTCAAAAATTGAATTTCTGACCACAAAAGTCATAATTGGGCACAGAATTTGCATTTTTGTGTGGTTTAAATCAAGGTTTTGAAGAACTGAGCTGACATATGACGTCAGAAGAAATAATTGTAAAATCCAAGATGGCCGAAGTCCAAGATGGCGGCCAAAATGCTCTTTTCTTGCACGATTGTTGAACTTGGTTAATAGGTAGCCTTGTAATATGTCTTTACATAGGTTTTTGGGGTCGCTGAGTACGAATGTAGCGTTAAAACAACGTTTCGAGTAAGTTTTGTGTCATAACTGAGTGTATGGTGTAGTATATTGATTGTCTGAAACAAGTACTGCTGAATAAAATGTCTTTGAAATGTCTCATCAACCCAGTCAGTATCACATGTCCAACCGTCAGCCAGAAGCAGCAATAGTGACCATCGGCAACAGGATATTTGGACGAAAATGGAAATTTCACGACGAGTCCGATAACATTGATCTAGACACTTTTCCTGCACTGAAAAATGTCAGAGAGGTGGGAAAGAGTATAGAGGCCCTAGCACTGGACGAGATCGTCAAGGAGATAATGATAAGTGATGAACAAACTGGTGTGACTTACAGCAACGATGGGTCTAAAAAAACAAGGTGTGGGATCCTTCTCTGTACAGGGACTGACAGTGAATGGAGTCTATAGATCATTACCAACCCTGTCAATTGCGAGTGAAAGCAAAGCAAATTTAGCAGACTTAAAGATCACTATCCTAGAAATGCTTGAAGCAACAAGTGGAGTGGACCGAAAAGCAATCTTCGAGAGAATGGACTTCGTAATCACTGATCAAACTGCTCATAATTTCAACGTGGAGGAGATGGTCGCCAGAAAATTGGAGTCGCAGCACTCCCCAGGACATCTATTTTATAACGTGCATCCATCTCTCATGTTCAATAGAGTGATAACTAAACTGTGGAATGACATTGAGAACAAAATTGGTCGTGATAAGATATACTCAAGCTTTTTAGTCAATGGGACCACTAACACGTCCACAGTGACGGAGCAATCCTTGGATTGTATAACCCGGTTGATCAGTCATTCGTTCGATCACAAAGCATGGAACAAAGCGAATGAGTTTGATTCATTTATTGCTCCCAGGCAAAATAAAGTTGTTCGGTTGCAAGATGAGCGATTCAACAGTCTCACGGTCACATGTGCTATTGTTCTCTATCACCTGGACGATGTTTCGTTGTTCTTAGAGAAATTCGAACATGTCACAAACCAGTTAGCCTGCATTGTCAGGTGCTTTGTGGATTTGGATTTTTTGAAGGTACTGTACTGTGTTGGAGCACTGATAGGCCTACACTTAGTGGAGCCTTTTTTGTCTCTGACCGCTTCAAGCAACACGTCTTACTCAACACTGATACCAGCTTTCAAGCAACTTTACACCGATCTTCTGACCACAGACTCATCAAAGCTGATGAATTTAGATTCCCAAGCATTCCAGTTTGTCTCAGAAAAAAGATTCAAAGGGTGTAAGTACGACAAAGATGTTTGCGACGCAATAGTCAACACCACGATGGAGTTGAAAGACGAAGTGAAAGATGTACTAGATATGATTTTGCCAAAGCTAGCCGACGGTTTCAGGAGACAAAAAGGTGAAATCTTTGGATTTGGAGATGGGGAAGGGACTTCTGAATATGCATTGTCCAGGATGGATGCTGAAAAGTTGGATAAAGCGCCTGTACATAACCTTGCTGCCGAACGCAGTGTTGGTTTTATAAACTATGAGCTACAAAGGCGTGGAGCCAAGCAAATCAGATGTGTCTCTAGCTGCCAAGTCGAAAAGCAGAAGATTTGATTGAAAAGCGTTCGACGGGCTCATATCGTGCGTACAGAAGGACTGTTTCTAGTGGCGGAAGAATTCCCGAAATAGTCCAGGAATGGGAGAAGAAACAGAGGGAGCTGATAGAGAACGGTATGGCATCTAAAGAGGTGGAAAATATGTCGGTGGATAAAAGAAGAAATAGAGACCTACAAGAAATGAAACGATATGGTGGACCTTTTACAGCTGTAGAAGAAGTTGACATGTACATGGGCGACTCCTCAATCGATGACGCTGAGAAAAACAAGAGACTTTACCTTGAGATTCGCTATGCCAGGGACACTTCACTCTCCATTCCAAAGACAAGTGACATTTTCAGGCAATTTTTTTTTACAAAAATCTGCCTAGTCTAACCTACGCAACAAACTTGAAACTATATCTCAGCAACGTTACATGCAAAAATTCTGTTACTTTATCAGATTTTGTGTGCGCTGTGAAGTCTCTACAAACATAAAGTCGCTTGTATAGACTTTCAACTGCACATACGCGTGCAACTGTAGAAATTACAGGTGTTGAAAAAAGTATCGGATGCCGCTGAGAATGAACATACCAATTATCCTTACCTGAAATTAATGTCTTGAGATGTTATGGTTGGGTATTTCTGTAAAAAAATAATACATTTATAATGCCAAATTTGTGTTCAGTAACCCAAAAAACCTATATAAAGATGCTGTATGTATTACATGCCTATGAATAGATATATTTAAAAAAAACATACTAAAAAGGGCATTTTTGGCCGCCATCTTGGATTTTCAAACATCACTCTTGATGCTATATTTGAACACAACTTTGTCACAGACCTGCATTACGCAGCAAAAAATGGAAGTTTCTGATTTCCAATCTGCGTTTTATGGCGGAAAGTCCATTTTCTGCTCAATATTGTGGGTCCCAACTTTCAGAGGGGGTGTACAGGGGGGTTGCCGGGTTTAAATTTCAATTTTCTGTTTTGATTCGTGAATCTTAGTTATGGCTCCAAATTTTAAGCTGGTTTCTTTTTTGAATTTCTGACAAAAAGCAAAATAACACCCTCCCCTACTCCCACCCAGAGCGAGTTTTAACGAATCAATGTGTAGGTGTAAGTCCACTACCACCTCTTCTCTCTCACTAACCACTAACAACTGTTAACTAACCCACTGTCCTGGGCAGATAGCCCAGATAGCTGAGGTTTGTGCCCAGGACAGCGTGCTTAAATCTTAATTGGATATAAGCATGAGAGTAAGTTGAAATGAAAAATGTATCATGATTCCTTGTCTCCACCTCATTTTTCAGCTGATTTTTTTCGACTGAATTGGTGACTCGTATGACGGCCATTCTGCAGAACGCCACCGTTTTATACCTACTTGCCTCCAGCCTGTTCTAGCAACATTGAAAAATTGACTGCACCACTCCAAGATGAAATATGAAGCTGGGTCAGCTGCTGCTACTCTTTTTAAGACTTTATTTCGTTTTATATCAGTACCATCGTGTACCCTCCGGAGCTGGGCCCTTCCGCATTATACCCACCATGACGGCTGGTTTATACCCTAGTCTAATTCTCTCATGATCAGACGAATCCAGCTTCTGCACATAGCACTTCACCTTTCTCACAGCAAGGACACTCAGGGGCTTTCTTGACTGGATGCAACCCATCTGGTCTCTACTAGATATGCCTCTTAATGGCCTTAACGAGGCAACACACGTGGATATATAGATCAGACTTTAAACCTTTAGACCTTCGTTCAACATTTTATGTCTAACTTCTATCACCCTCCCCGACTTTGTTAAATAGTCTGATTGTCCCTTGTTTGTTTCTTTTTACTTTTTGAATGTCCTTAAATGCTTCACATTACAGATATGTTCGGCGGAACAAGTCAATTGGTTTTGACCTGTTAATATTTTATTCAGGAATGCTTTTTCAGTAAATGCTAACCCAAATTGTTCATAGTCCGCTATTAATCCCCTTTCCTTCGCTTATTGTTTTGGGTACAAACCCTGGCTTTGTTAGATGTAACCATCTAAACGCAGTTCTACCTACCTACCTAGTTACCTACCTAACTACATACGTTAATTATGGCCAACATGGGTAAAATGCAGGGTAGGAATTAAATTACAATTAAATATGTTAATGGTTTAGTAAAATAGTATTGTGCTTTTCTGTTCATTGATTAAGTTTACATCTAGGTACATTTGTAGGCTTTCACCCATACTTCTTAGAATAGCACAAGAGCTAGTGGGGTGTTTATGTAACCAAAAAGGTCCAAAAGGTCTGAGGGTATTTTGCAATACCCTGCTATGTGTAGTTTATGGAATGGGGTATCTTAGTTGCCAACTATTCCGATATTTAACAAATGTTGATGTTTTTAATAACAGTGTTAAAATCGGCGCTATGGAGGAATTAGGGGTAGGGATAACTAAAATGTCTGTAGTTCAGTCAATATACCAGACAGAATAGCAAATGACTTCTTATAGGGTGTATAGTACCAAATCAAATCCCATAGATGACAATAGTAACATATGTGGCTAAAACTCCTACCTGCAACGTATCAACCGACATAAACGCCACGGATATAAATACTACCACCCCTCACACTTAAAGTGAATCAGAAAAAAATAGGGGTCAAGCTGCTCGTTTCTGAGATAACGGGTAGCGTCTATGACTACCCTAGTTCCGCACAAAATTCGAGTACTTTTTTTCACAAGTACCCCATACATGTTTCAAGCACAAGGCAACTTGACACATTGGCACTAGATGAAATAAAATTGCATATTTTTTTTACCCAGATAAAACTATTATTTTTTACAACCAACACACTCACATTTATAACCAATCACAGGACTTGTGGTGTTCACTTCTCTATCAAAAGTTGGGTGCACCTCGAACTTTGACCCAGCCGGAAGTTATTTGGTTTAGTACTACAGTACTACCTATATTAACGCTACTGGTATCTACTATATATTCGTAGAATTTAAAACAACGTAAATATTTTCATTAGGTCAGTCGTTGGCAAAAGGTCACCATTTTGGACCCGTGCTATAAATCTGGGCCTTATTTTGGTCAAACTTCTCTCTCGTTTCTGTAAAATGTGGTTCATCAAATCAAATCAAATCAAATCAACTATTGTTGTTTGTGGAAGACAACAGATTTAGTTAACTGGTTCCTGCCACCGAGTGTAAGTTAAAATTTAACAACGTTCGATTCGTTTTGTTTTTGATTTTGTTTTGGGGTTTTTTTTGAGGACCGGTTTGTCAGGTATGTTTGCACAGCAATATTATTAAATAAATGTTAATTTAATGATTAAATAAGAATATTTTTTATTCAAATTTCTTTTAAAAAGTCTATGGTCAAGTACATTTTTTTTGGAAAAGTTCCATCAGAAGAAATATATTATAGCGTTACGTGTTTTCGATAGGATAAGTGAAATATTTTTAAAAAAGCGAATGATATTTTCAAAAATTAGGAAAGATCAATATAGTAAATAGACCATCTCATGGTGTTTTTTCAAATACGATGTTCATGTCAGCTTGCGATGTGTGTAAACCATATTTTCTTTCATTGCTTCGCAATACGTGAAAAACATATTTCCACACATCACTCGTTGAAATAAAACCGGCCACGGTGGCGTTGTGGTTAGGCCATCGGTCTATAGGCTGGTAGGTACTGGGTTCGGATCCCAGTCGAGGCATGGGCTTTTTAATCCAGATGCCGACTCCAAACCTTGAGTGAGTGATCCGCAAGGCTCAATGAGTAGGTGTAAACCTCTTGCACCGACAAGTGATCCATAACTGGTTCAACAACGGCCATGGTTTGTGCTATTCTGCCTGTGGGAAGCGCAAATAAAAGATCCGTTGCTGCCTGTCGTAAAAGAGTAGCCTGTGTGGCGACAGCGGGTTTCCTCGAGAAAAAAAAAAACAGTGTCAGAATGACCATATGTTTGACGTCCAATAGTCGATGATAAGATAAAAAATCAATGTGCTCTTGCGGCGTCGTTAAATAAAACAAACTTTACTTTTTCTTCGTTGACATTAAAATCGTATTCGAAAAAACCCCATGTAATAGCCTCTATAGTATATATACAGACCACAGTTTGCACCTTGTTGTGTATTAATCGAATGCCTTATTAAGTGTGTAATCAAATAAATATGAGTTGATAAAAATGTATATTTATAAACCGTTGTATAATTGAAAACAAAAACTAAAGTAAATATGTAATATTGAGTGTGCTGTGTTTTTGTTATCCATTTAGATCAAACTATGCATGATGTGTTAGACATTACATGTGTAACCGAAAGTAAAATTGTAAATATTTTTGTCAATTTTCTGCTACATTTAAAACATTATTACTATTTAACATTTCTTAAATCCAATTCATCATGAATACAATATAATTATGTATAAAATGGATCAATTTCGGCAACTTTTGTGGCAAAGGATAAAGACACTACTGTTAGATAGGTCAAAAACGTTCATATTGGCATTATGCCAGATACGCTTTATCACTAGGTGGCGCTGAAGGGGATGCTGTTCAATTGGCTCTATATCTAAATATATCCAGAGGCCCAAGTACTATATCCATGCAAAATTGCTTAATTATAACACAAAGTGGCACAATTATATCACAAAGTGGCACAATTATATCACAAGGTGGCACAATTCTATCACAAGGTGGCACAATGCTATCACAAAGTGGCATAATTATATCACAAAGTGGCACAATTCTGTCGCAAGGTGGCACAATGCTATCACAAAGTGGCATAATTATATCACAAAGTGGCACAATTATATCACAAAGTGGCACAATTCTATCGCAAAGTGCACTATCTTCATTCTTATCCGCCTCACACCATAACATAAATTAAATATTATCAGTCGCGTGGTAGAAGGTGGATTTCGGAGGTCAAAACCCCACTCCGCTGAAGCAAATTTTCGTTTCAATACTTTTTCCGGGAGAGCCAGCTCGTTTTCCCCACCTTCCCCTATAAACGTCGCTCGCCACAGTCTAGACTCCCACCCCACCCCCACCTATAAAATTCCTGAACACACGCCTGATGATCAAAGAAAATTCACAGTTGATTATTATTGTTAGGATCGTTTCCATGTGTTCGGTTTTTTGACGGGCAAAGGCGCGGTTACAAAAACCTCTTCGTTCACAGCAATGGATAATTACAGAATCGATTTTTATGTGTTCGGTGGCGAGACGTAGCCCAGTGGTACAGCGCTCGGTCGATGCGCGGTCGGCGTGGGATCTATCCCCGTCGGTGGGCCCATTGGACTATTTCTTGTTCCAGTCAGTTCACCACGACTGGTATATCAAAGGCCGTAGTATGTACTACCCTGTCTGTGGGATGGTGCATATAAAAGATCCCTTGTTGCGAATCGAAAAGAGTAGTCCATGAAGTGGCAACAGCGGGTTTCCTCTCTCAAACTGTTTTTCTGATTTTATGTTTAAATTAGTGAAATATATTAGTAACTTACATGGCAAATTCCTTGGGAGTGTATCCTTCAGCGCAAACAAGTAATGTAAATGTTATACACCACGAAAGCAAAATCAGCATTTTTAAATATTTGGTACAAACTGAATAAAACGAGTATGTCCTGATCTGTGAAGCACACTGCTTCAAATACTGGACTCAAACAGTTACTAATGTACTACCCGCACGCTGTCAGTCCTTGAACTGGTGTAAACAAGTTAACATCACTCCAGTAGAAGGATTCGCGGTTAACATTTTTGTGTTGCTTACAAAATATGAACATACCTGTGTTCTGAAGATAACATGTGTCATATCAGTTTACTTTCCCTCCAACAACAGCTACGCTTTCTGCAATGTGAAATACAAAGTACATGGTGCAACCCTCTTGTTCAGTGCTTCGGTCAAAGTCTGTACACAAATTTGATAACGAGCAGCCACACATAAACACACACACACACACACACACACACACACACACACACACACACACACACACACACACACACACATACACATACACACAGAGAGAGAGAGAGAGAGAGAGAGAGAGAGAGAGAGAGAGAGAGAGAGAGAGAGAGAGAGAGAGAGAGAGAGAGAGAGAGAGAGAGAGAGAGAGAGAGAGAGAGATAATATGGGCAAATATTCCTACATTGTTAATTTTTAACGAGACAAATTTTGAAAAAGTATTCCAAATTATGTTCATTTAGCTGTGTGTGCATTGAAGGTCCTTTATCAAACATTATGATATACCAAGTATATACCAACAAAACATGGTTATTTTAGTGAAGGGGCATTTGTTTAGAGCAAAATACGTTACTTTTAATAAAATGTCCATTGTTTGGTAATGTGTGATAACTGCCGTGACAAATACCGATTAACTAGACGAGGTTGATATTTTACATATTAAAAAACACGAGTAGTGAATTCTATGTATCCTATAACACTTCTAAAATAACATTTTAATTAATGTATTTAGTAAATCACAGTACTATAGTCGCCGCCATCGGTAATATGACGTCATCACGATTAGCACAAATTAGTTTGACCAATCTAATTAAAATTAGCTCCACTATTACATGTGGATCTAACACCAGCCAGTTGGAGCTCATGTCCACCAATCAAAACCTAACTTGCAGAATCCTGCCAGTGATTTAAAAATAATTTGAAAACATTCCGAATTATCCTGAGGGAATACGACATGTTTCGTGTGAATTACGAATGCCTTATTTAGACCAGTAGAACTAATTTTAATCGGATTGCTAACAACACTGCGTAGTCCCCAATGTCCAGGTAACATTTCGTCTGTAAATAATAATTTAAATATTGACCAATCACACTTCGCCTTTTATAACGTTATTTGGGAGCATACAAATTCTAAAAATATCGGGCGAGTCTATTTTAGTGGTCGCAGGACAGCGAACCATACCAATACGTACGGGATGGGTTATCAGTCTTCAATTTTACATTAAAAATTATTTATTTTATAAAATAAAACATGTTTTAAGGCATTCGTAATTCACACGAAACATGTCGTATACCCTCAGAATAATTCGGAATGTTTTCAAATTATTTTTAAATCACTGGCAGGATTCTGCAAGAAAGGTTTTGATTGGTGGACATAAGCTCCAACTGGTTGGTGTTAGATCCACATGTAATAGTGGAGCTAATTTTAATTAGATTGAAATTTGACGTCAAGCATTTTAACTAAAGCTTTAAAAACGTTACGCCCAGGTACACATATCTTGACCGGTGCTTATAAACCTTAAAGTCTTGACTTTAAACTTTATAAAGTCCAGACTTTAACGTCATAGCAACGTCATTCAAATAGCATTACGTTAAAGTCTGGACTTGTAAGCAAATGACCCATCCACAGCAACACATTACCTAGAGACCTTGCAAATTTGCATACCATTATTAACCGGATTAATACAAAGAGATTATTATACGAGGATTTTTGTATTGCCGGAATGAATACTGACTCGAGTTTCATAAAATCAGTACGACTCACATGCGACTGTAATAATTTCTTTATTATCCATATTATTATTGTTGTTTTTCTTTATGAATAACAAGACCCAACTCAAAATATTTCAGCCGCAACTAGGAGATGATGAAATGACGTCATATTTCAAATGCAGTCTGAGCTATGACTGGATAAGCAACGTCATGTTATGACGTCGCTTCCCAAAATTACGTCATTACACTTTTTATTGCACGTGTGCTTTGTATGATTATTATTAACTCTGTATGTTGAACCACATGGATAATAAACTAAAATTATCACATGGATTTATCACATGGATTTCATGGGTAAGTTATAGGATAAATAACGTTATTATTCAAAGTTGTTTGCGTTTCGTTTTCCAGTGTGTGGGGTTTTTTTTACATTTCAGGTTTATACTTTCAACTCTTGCATACTTATAGCAAACCAAACGACATCGATTTATATTAGCACAATGCAAAGCAACACTATTAACAATAATTCCATTGTATATTTACATAAGAAGGTTTAATACATTAATATTAAACAGATTTATTGTAGTATTTTCCAACTGTGGTGTGAGACCTTCACTGGCTTAATAGGGTTACTAAATTAGAGTTATTCCTCCTGATACAAATTTGGGCGCAAACGGCCACTCTTAAAACTGTAAAAAATTAAACTAGCATTTAGCTAAAAAAACTTATTAAATTTAGCAAAAACTTTGTTAAATTGATTTCGATTACAATGCCCCTGTCACGGGGATTCTATAATGCCCGTAACTGAATAAAACACGATTGTCCAAATATCTTTCCTAACTGTATATCTATTAGATCTCTCTGTAACAGGCGGTATATACCCGCTGTGGCTCGTCTCTAGGTATGATCAGAGATACGATCTTATATAAAGTATATATTATTATAGCACGTTTAGTTCACTAGAAAACACAACAAAAACACAATACACTTTGGAATCTGTATTAATCTACGCTGACAAATGTACAGCCGTAGTAGTTAATTAATAACAACAATAATAACAACCCAGAACTGATCACTTAATTAGTTAATCTCTAGGTGTCTAGTTACACAATATGCGAATCACTTCACCGTGACACAACACCCACACGTGTGATAATTGAGAAACGCTTCCAGGAGAAGTTAACTAATAAAGGAATTACAGCTCTATTCCTAACGGGTTAATTTTTAATTAACCCTAACTACTCATTCAGTAACCTTGTAACACAGAATTAATACTGGTACCTATCACAATAAAGACAATAACCTACAGTTTACCTAGGTCTTCTAGGATGACTGGCTAAGCTTTATATTACCAAATACTCGTATAATGTTAGAACAAAAAGTCTACGATTTACTTCGTCAGATGACCGAAGACACTGTCTAAAGAATATTGGTATAATACAGTATTAAAATATTTAAAGTCACATCAATCACATCAAGGTTATACAACAGAGCAGAAATAAAAATATTTACCAAAGTCCAACGGACTACGGTACCTGGGAGCCGTCCTTTTTCGTTCTCCTCGATATCTCTAAAAACTAGCTATTTATTATAAAATCAGAAATCGCCTGGGGGTACAAGGCGGTACCTTCCCCTATCATCTGATATTCCACCTCTCCCAGAGACGCATTTTTCTCTTTGATCGCCAGACTTACTGACGCCATCGTTGCCAAATCACGATTGTAAAAACCGCACTCGCAGAGGTGTTACGTAACTACTCGCCACATGGCCTCCACACCTGGCTAAGAGTGTACGGTCGCGCGGAGGTATTACGTAACAATCGCCCATCTGGGCTAAGTGCATTTTGGAACTGCACACGGCCTTCTAAAACAATTAATATCGTCACAGGCGAAAAGAGATTAAGAGCATGTACCGTCACAGCCGCCAACCAAGAGGTTGAGAGGGACCACGTCTCGCCCTCAGGTTCCGAGGCGAGGATTGGGAAGGAGGACAGCGACTTCGACTCGAAGTTCGCGTTCGAGAGGTGCGCGTGCGAGTGGCATGGCCGTAAGTGCAGCGAGTAAAGATACACAGTCACGGACGGTGTCTGTTCCTCAGGTGAACGGACCAACAGATGTGAATGGGGAAGCAACAGGTAACATTTGGAATTACGCTTTGGCGGTTCCTGATAGTGTTTCTGTCAATAATTCCGATAATCTTACGCCGATTAACCGGGATTCGGGGACGGACCCAAATGCTATACGGGGTGGCGGGGGGGGGGGGGGGGGGGGGGGGGGGGGGGGGGGGGGGGGTGGGGGGGGGGGGGGGGGGGGGGGCTTCATGCAGTTAGGCGCAGGAAGCGGTGGGGGCAACCCCCGAGATCTTGCTTTTAGCCGAAGATGGACATAGCGGCCCATGGGCCAGGTCAATTAAAACAGAAGATCTGGGCGAATCAGTTGGGGGGTGGGGGGGCTTTTGTTGAAAGGAAACCATTGAATTGCAAGATTTTTATGGGGGAGGGTCCTTAGTTCTCAATGAAAATGGGGTCCTTGAAACACGACCACGTGTTTTCAAGGACAAAATATCCACTGTTGAAAAATGGACTGATGCATTCATAATTTCTATACACATCTATATACAAAAATTTCCTGCCAAGGCGACTGAATTGACCCAATATATGTCCATCATCAGAGATGTGTCAGCCAGAAGTCCGGGATCTGGATGGAGGGAATATGATGAACAGTTTAGATTGCGCCAAGCCATTGCCCAGCAATCTTGGTCAAAACTAAACACCGATCTTTGGCTGCAATTGCTGTCTGTACCTAGAGCCAGTGTGGCCAGCTGGACAAATTCCGACAACTGGCTCCTCAGGCAGATTCCAGGGAGACTTATTTCCCAACCTGGCTCTGGTCAATTTTCACAGTGAAATTGGAAGACTGCTAGGCACAAGTCTATCGAGCGGTACCCATGCTTGTTACAGTAATGCTATCAGAAGTTTGGCACAGTTTAGATCCTTAATGCATATGGGGGATATATGGCCGGTCCCTATTGAGCATTTACTATTATTCATAGGACACCATTCTACTAAGGGGTCAGCCCCATCTTCCATCGCATCTTACATATCGGGGCATTAGTTTTGTGCATAAAGTGCATCAGTGGGAAGACTCGACTTCCTTTTTTATTGTTAAAAAAGCTCTGGAAGGTTTGAAGAGGTTGCACTGGTGCCGGCCTGACTCTAGATCTCCCATTAGCGGGCTTGATATTTTAGCTCAAATGACACCGTCTCAGAATTGAGGCATATTTGTGGCATCTAGATATGAATTGTTGTTATTCAGGGCTGTGTATTGCATTGGTGGCTTTTTCGGTCTGTTCAGAGTGAGTGAACTAGTCTATACTACATCACATGCATCACATAGGCCTTGTTGTTTTTCTCCGATATAACATTAGATAATAGGCAATGTTTCAGAATTGATTGTGACTTTAAGATACTCCAAAACGGATCAAAGTGGTCGTGGTACAACATGGTGCATATTCCCGATAATATCAGGTAGTTCGGTTTGTACTCGTTAAAAACATGGCGAGTAGTTCTTGTTGGTCAGACCTGTCAAGAAGGTGGTTAAATCCTTGTTTGTCCATTGTGATAGAAAACCCCTCAATCAATATCAGTTCCGGGGGCAGTATTAACTAAAGTTAATTTCTTTCTTGGGTTTACCTCAGGCACACTACAAGTCCTCATTCCTTTCGAATAGGTGCTGCAACTACCTTAGCTATGAGAGGTATTTCGTCTGACACAATTCAAGTGTTGGGTCGTTGGAAGTCCACAGCTTTCCAAAAAATATGTTAGAGTTAATATGGAATAGGGTTATTGTTGCAGTGTACCAAGTCATGCGCTACTTCTGGTTAATAATATTCATTGAGTTTTTGCAGACGTATGGATAGTGGGATCTTCTATAATTTATTGGGCATCCAAGAGAGCAGCGGTGCAGTTGAACAGTCACATTACTGGCCTCGGTGGCGTCGTGGCAGGCCATCGGTCTACAGGCTGGTAGGTACTGGGTTCGGATCCCAGTCGAGGCATGGGATTTTTAATCCAGATACCGACTCCAAACCCTGAGTGAGTGCTCCGCAAGGCTCAATGGGTAGGTGTAAACCACTTGCACCGACCAGTGATCCATAACTGGTTCAACAAAGGCCATGGTTTGTGCTATCGTGCCTGTGGGAAGCGCAAATAAAAGATCCCTTGCTTCCTGTCGAAAAAAGAGTAGCCTATGTGGCGACAGCGGGTTTCCTCTTCAAAACAGTGTCAAAATGACCATATGTTTGACGTCCAATAGCCGATGATAAGATAAAAAATCAATGTGCTCTAGTGGCGTCGTTAAATAAAACAAACTTTACTTTGAACAGTCACTTACGGCTGGAGCGCCTAGGGGTGAATATTTCCTGGATGGGACGCCGTGGATTAAAGTGGGACGGCGCAATGTATAATATCAGGAAGAGGTTAGTGGAAAATCCCCCGCCTCAATACATTGTGTTACATGTCGGTAGCAATGATGTAACAGAGATAGCCACTGCAGAACTGTGTGTGAAGGTAGAAAGAGACATACACAGTTTGTCCCAGTCATTGCTAAGCTCTAAGTGTAAATTAGTTTGGTCAGATCTTCTTCCTCGTCTAACTTGGAGAGGGGGTAATTCAGTAACAGTAATAGAAAAGAAAAGGAAACGGGTGAATAGATCTGGGAGAAAAGCTGTCTTAGCAGGCGGGGGACGGGTTATCAGGCATGATGGACATTTACGTTTGACTGTCCACAGTTATTTCGAAGTGATGGGGTGGCATTTGGATGACATTGGTAATGCAATCTTCGTCAAACCTTGCAGGACGCTTTGGAGACGTTTCTTACGTCTACAAAGTTAATTTTTTCGTAGTTCTAAGTACTTTAACACTTATACTAGGATGACTGGGTTTGACGGATATGTGAAGACATATCCGTGTGGCATGATATGGTGGGCACGCATGTATGATGAACAGCTTTAATACTGTTAATTGCTATATTTATATGGCAGTTATTGTTGTGGTTGCTTTGCCATGGAATTTTACACTGGGAAGCTAGTCATCAGTTCTCACATATACCCAGGTAAATGCTTCCTATTGCCCTGCTATGTTGCACACTAGGGGGCGGAAACATGCTAAGGTTTACCCTGGGAGTTTTTGGTTGGAATGCATTGGTGGGGGTATATGTGAGTGGGTTAGTCTTTCATGTACATGTGTTTGGTATACTCTGCTATGTTGTACACTAGAGAGTTGTTGGGTGCTCTGTGTCCATTGCCGTGGTAGGTAGATACTCAGCAGGAATCCCACTTATGCGTGTGCATGTTAGTGAACTGCCCTGCTATGTCTCAACACTAGAGGGTAGTACCCAGAGAATTTGGAATATTGTTTGTAGTACATGCCTGCACACCATATGCTCTTGTCAAATGTGTCATTTAATAAAGAGCTGCGGCCATTTCATCCAAGTACTGCGTCATTGTTTGTTGTGGTATTTATAAGAAAATATCTTAAAATAAGAAGGTTTAATACATTAATATTAAACAGATTTATTGTAGTATTTTCCAACTGTGGTGTGAGACCTTCACTGGCTTAATAGGGTTACTAAATTAGAGTTATTCCTCCTGATACAAATTTGGGCGCAAACGGCCACTCTCAAAACTGTAAAAAAAACATAACTCCCACCCTCCCTACCCTATCCATCATTAACAAATGATTTGTATGTAAGCTAGTTTGCATAATTATATTAGATTTATGCTTATGTATTGGAGTTACTGCTATGGTCAAGATATATGTATGGATGGACATTGACGACTGATTAGTAGCTGTTATGTTTATCTACTATAAGTTCATGTGTACATATGCCTTATAATGTGGTAGTTCAACATTCTGCCGAAAGATTATATTTTCTTTCAGAAACCAGTGATTCAGTGTGTGTCTGTTAGTAATTGATGAAAACATTGTGAACATTCATTGACTTTAGTACGTGAGTATCACTTTCGCATGATGGAGTAATGCAGAACATTGGAGAAAGTGAGTTCTTATATTGCTTAGAACTATCAATTATGTGATGAATGGACGTTTTCAGCAAGATTCATGGACGGTATAAGGTGTTTTAGTTGCATCATTTAAAACTATTACTGTCGCGGTTCAGGCATGATATGGTGGGCACGCATGTATGATCAACAGCTTTAATACTGTTATTTGCTATATTTATATGGCAGTTATTGTTGTGGTTGCTTTGCCATGGAATTTTACACTGGGAAGCTAGTCATCAGTTCTCACATATACCCAGGTAAATGCTTCCTATTGCCCTGCTATGTTGCACACTAGGGGGCGGAAACTTGCTAAGGTTTACCCTGGGAGTTTTTGGTTGGAATGCATTGGTGGGGGTATATGTGAGTGGGTTGGTCTTTCATGTACATGTGTTTGGTATACTCTGCTATGTTGTACACTAGGGAGTTGTTGGGTGCTGTTGTGTCCATTGCCGTGGTAGGTACTCAGCAGGAATCCCACTTATGCGTGTGCATTTTAGTGAACTGCCCTGCTATGTCTCAACACTAGAGGATAGTACCCAGAGAATTTGGAATATTGTTTGTAGTACACGCCTGCACACCATATGCTCTTGTCAAATGTGTCATTTAATAAAGAGCTGCGGCCATTTCATCCAAGTACTGCGTCATTGTTTGTTGTGGTATTTAAAAGAAAATATCTTAAAATAATATAATTTTCAGACATCTGCACACACATTTTCAAACAAGTGGTTGTGTAACGTATTTTGTTTATTACCGTACCTTAAAAACAATTACGTACGTGTATCGGCTAGAACCTATCTCTTTGGAGTTATAACTCGCAGCAAAATAAATGTAGTATCAAAGCCTACTTTAATACGTATTTAATAAGGTATATATCTTTGGTTGTAACATTTATAGCAATAACAATTACATTTTATTTTATAAACAGCGACATTGTCTTGTCGAAATCAGGTTCTGGATAACTTGGGGCGTCTTTTAAGTCACGTTTATACACTCGTCTCGTGATCAATTGTTTCTCCTGCAGCCTCATTGATGTATGCTAGTCGATTTAAATTTGGTTATTCGCATTTAGCAATAAATTGAATATTTACGGCCAAAACAAAGAAGATTGTACTCATCCGCTTTTGGAATGTCTGTGAATACTGGCATAGATTGGTACCATTGCTATGTTAATTTTGGCGGCATTCTTTTATTTAAGTAATGTTACAGAGAGTAACGGTTTTTTTTTTTTGCGTAACGGATTTCGGTGCAACGGATTCTGTGCACACAACTTTATTCTCAGATAACTCAGTGAATAAATGTATTTTTGCTTTGGTCGGGAGAAGACCGCCTTCCAGTTATATTTATAAGAAACATCATTTGCCTTTCTATTCTATAAATTGGTCCAAATAGTGTAACGTGTTTGTTTTGTTTTCTTTTGTGGTTTTTTAAAATCAATTCCTGGGTTTGAAATTTGTTCAGATTATATTGACCGTTTTAATATACTTGGTAAAATTTAATAATATTTAATTTAAATATGCATAGTGTAGGGTTGATAAATATTCTAAAAGCGATTAATAAATTAAGTCCTACATGTTGTACAGTTGTATGCTGCACAAAACTATAGTCCTGTTCAGTTGTTTAGTTTTTTGCAAATGCTACGTTTTATTCCTATTCAATCCTTGTTTTCTTTACATTTGCATGAAAACAAACACAAATCCCGACAGGTTTTATATACAATTCATCATCTAAATTGCACTTATTTCCATTTTAAAAACAAAATCAATGTATGTTGTGAATGCAATTTCCTATAAATAACTAAAGCTATTTGCATAACAAAAGATTAGGATACGAGGCTACGTGAAGGCCATCATAGCTTGTTTCATTAAACACGGCCTTAAATGTCCAAAATTCGATAACATTGATTGTACATATCAAGTCGATGGCCAATAACATATTATTTTCGAAGTGTAATATATGATTGCATGTGCTGTTGTAGCATTGTGTAAACTACATGAAATACAAGTATAGAAGGGTATATAAGTTTATAGAAAATTTATTACTGGATATTCCATACATTATTGTTATTTGAGTAAAATATGGGTGAATCGAAAATTGCTTCTCTCTACCCATTAAGCATATAACGTTTCAAGTAAATTTCATCATTACAAATGCTGGCAAAGACATCTTTTTAATGCATTTCTCACGATGACTAACATTTGTATACATGTTTATACCAGTCATATACTAGTACCTAACAATTGTGAAATATTCTATTAATATTCAATCGTGACCACACACACACACACACACGAATACAAAGAGAGAGAGAGAGAGAGAGAGAGAGAGAGAGAGAGAGAGAGAGAGAGAGAGAGAGAGAGAGAGAGAGAGAGAGAGAGAGAGAGAGAGAGAGAGAGAGAGAGAGAGAGAGAGAGAGAGAGAGAGAGAGCATAATACATTATTTTTATCCCTAATATATGATATTGACGATACCAAAACACACGACGGTAATAATCTCTTTGTAGATCTTTTTGGAATTAAAAAAAAAAAGTTAAGCTTTAAACAAAATTAATTACTCTTATCATTAATGTATGATTTTCTTAACCCTAACCCTAAACTTAACCCATTTTCTTTATGGGAGAGGCCCCCACACCCCCTGTTGACTGTGGTTGCATTCAATTCCATAGCGCCATCCCCAAACATTTCTTGCTGACAGAAACACTGAGTGCTACAAAAGATAATTAATATATATATGTAGATTGTTAAAGAAGATCATTTTTATATATGTAGACTGTAGACGGCTACAGATGATAATTAACATGTGTATAATGTTACAGAAGATAACTAATATGTATGTAGACTGTTACAGAAGATAATTAATGCATACGTAGACTGCTACAGAAGATAATTAATATGTATGTAGACTGTTACAGAAGATAATTAATATATAGAGAGACTGCTTGTGTCATCGCAACAAGCACAGAAAGTAGATTTTGTCCGTTGACGATGCTGACGGTAGATGATGCCAGGAAGTTCTGATAGTCTACAGCTGCATGGTACACGAAACCTATCCCGCCATTCCTGGTTTTTAGGTAGGTTGTTTCTCGGTTTTTGTAATCAATGGGAGCTGCCTGTATTCCTAGGAAAACAAAACAGTATAATTATATTTTGCATGTTACTTGTAATATTAGCAAGGCTAATAAAACAACAACACAAAAACAATATGTGTCTTTTAATGCTTGAAATATAAATCAAAATAATCATAACTGCAATAATTTGTGTTCATTTGTAAAAATAATAATCTTAGCTGTATGCACATATATACATATATATATATATGTATGTATATGTATGTATGTATGTGTGTATATATATATATATATATATATATATATATATATATATATATATATATATATATATATATATATATATACACATATAATAATAATAATAATAATAATAATAAAACTTGATTTTTGATTTAACATTAATTTGAATTGTATTTGATTATAAAGCAACTTGCAAATATGAAGATCCAACAACACATATATTTACAAAGCTACTTACCTGTTCCACGACACACGCCATTAACAGTACCATCAGCTTTCAAGACTGTTTCCAGACCTTTCCATCCTCGATGTAAGCTTTCTTCGAATTCGTTTCTCTCTAACCACCCTTCGTTAACCGCCCTTGCTATAGAGCTGATAGTCATCGCTGTACAGGACGTCTCCAGATACGATGTGTCATCATCCACGAGCTGGTGCCATCTTCCGTCTGAAGACTGATGTTTGACCATCCCTCTGGCGTGTTTTCTGAAGCTGTCCATTATGGCGTCCCATTCGCTCTTCAGGCTCTCCTTGAAGGGCGTTAACGCCAGCAAGACCTCTACAGAAGCCGTCATACCATACCCATTGGCACGACCCCATTTGCAGCAAGACATGTTCATGGGTGACGTGTTCATTCCGTGAAAAAACAAACCATCCGTTTGGTCCTGGAGATGGTTGTTAAAAGAGATGCGTTGTTTGGCGATGAATTTGGCATATTCTTCATTTCTGAGCATCCGGGACAAGCGAGCTAGAAGCGTGACGCCTATATAGGCATCAGGTATCCAAACATAAGTTGGAGTGGTATGGTTATTCCCTTTCCATCCCCTTGTTCGGGCAAATGTTCCATCCGGAAGTTTATGTGGAAACTTAAGGACGTACAGTTCTGCAACTGCTTTGGCCAGATCTACGTCAGGGCCTGTTGTAACAGACTGTTCAGACGCTCTGTTCAGGTAAGCAATAGGAAACATGCCAATTTTGTCTCCTACAGCATGGTGGAATGGTACAGATATATTGTGTTGCACCTTGTAGCCAAATGAATCTGGGTCTGTTATAGATTTGTTTAGAAATGTATTTAGAAGCGGTTGGTAGTTGGTCCCAAATGTCTTGTCACATCTGTAAAGACCGTCAAATATTACTGCTCCGCCATAGTCCCATGCGAAAAACGTGTCAATTAGTGTGGTCATCTTATCAGCAACTTTGCTGCAAAACAAAGTAGTAAGAGTAATTATAAAGGATTATGAAGTTTTTAGAATCATATAAACCGACATCAGGCGTTTGTGCGAGGGGTTGGGGTTCG
The DNA here is from genome assembly GCF_016097555.1 of Gigantopelta aegis. Lineage (NCBI taxonomy): Eukaryota > Metazoa > Mollusca > Gastropoda > Neomphalida > Peltospiridae > Gigantopelta > Gigantopelta aegis. The sequence goes on along the minus strand of NC_054707.1, from coordinate 45,508,107 downwards.
GGTTCAAAAACCCCACCGTGTTCTAGTAAATGTTCTACGTTTTTCAATTTCGTTTCCGTGGGGAGCCAGTCCCGCTGCCCACCCTATAAACTTCGCAAGCCACTGTAGACGCCCCCACCCTCCCCCATACGTTAAACGTCCTGCGCAGGTGCCTGATTATCAAATACAATTCACAGTTGCTAGTGCATGTTGTTGTAAGGGTCGTGTCCATGTCACTAATTGTTTTCGATTTTTTGGACTAGGCGAGGTCGCGGTTATCAGATCCTCGACCCTCACTACAGTTAATAATCACAGAATCGATTTTTATTTGTCCGTAATCAGTGGCGGATCCAGAAAATCCATTTAGGGGGGCCCCAGTGACATGAGGTGGAATGCCAGGGGATGTTTGGAGGGGTCGTAAAAAATGAAAATAATATATGATAAAATTATAACTATCGCAAAATTGGGGGTGGGGCCGGGCCCCTGGGGTCCCCCTAGACCCGCCTCTGGTAGATCGCGCCGTGCCAAAACCGCGCATTTGAAAAAAGACCTGATTTAAGTCGGTTGAGCGCTCGCTTGAGGTACTTGCGTCGCAGGATCGAACCACGTCGGTAGATTCATTCAGCTCATTTGTTTTTTCTCGTTCCAACCAGTACACCACAACTGGTCAAAGGCCGTGGTGTGTGTTTTCTTATGTTGGAAAGTGCATATAAAAGATCCCTTGCTACATTAGGAAAAATATAACGGGTTTCCTCTGATGACTACATGTCAGAATTACCAAATGCTTGACATCCAATAGCCGATGATTAATTCATCAATGTGCTCTAGTGGTGTCGTTAAACAAAACAAACAGTTTGGAAAAGGACCCTAAATGTAGCTCGGAAAATATTTTTGTTCATAAAAAAAGCTTACCGATATTACAAATAGGCCTAATGCTCGTTTGGACATATTTAAAAATATTCGTTTTGGTGGAATTTGAAACTTTGTCCCTGTATACATTGTTTCTTTTAAGTCATTCACATTAGGAAGTAAAGTAATATAGTTTTATAGGAGGCAGGAGGAGCTGCGTGAATACCATGCACAACAAATTCCTCAATTAACCCTTTTAAATGACGTATAGTCTTAGTGAGGAAACCCACTACATTTTCCAGTAGTAGCAAGGGATCTTTTATATGCACCATCCCACCGACAGTATAGCACATTCCATGGCTTTTGATATACCAGTCATGGTGCACTGGCTAACAGAATTAATGCAACATTCTATTAAAAGTATATGAGGGAACTTTGATTAAACAAAATAGTGGGTTTTTTCATAACCAAGAAACATGTTTGAAATCTAGATTAACTAACTTAAAACATTTTTTTCCCCCGGATACGTTTAGGGTCCGTCCCTAATTTGCAACATTTTCACGAGCGTACAAACCGTACGCTTTTGACCACCCCCCCCCCCCCCCCCCCCTAAAAGTGTACATCCCCAAATGAAAAATGTTGATCGACATTTTTCATTTTCAAAAAAGGTGTACGCTGGCCCCTTAACTCTGAAATGGGCATTCCTGACTTTACTGATATTTAAACATGCTTCCGGCTGACAAGGTTTGTAATGAATAAAACTGGATATTCATTACATTTTCTTGCTTATAATTAATGTTTGTGCATCACGTGTTTCTGGTATTCCTAACGTCTATAGAAGCTAAAACAGGAAAAAAATTTACACGTACGAAATTATTGCAGGCAAGGTCTAGTTTGGGGTGCTCATTTGACATTTTAGGTCTAGTTTGGGGTGCTCATTTGACATTTTAGGTCTAGTTTGGGGTGCTCATTTGACATTTTAGGTCTAGTTTGGGGTGCTCATTTGACATTTTAGGTCTAGTTTGGGGTGCTCATTTGACATTTTAGGTCTAGTATTGACCACTTTTGAAATATGCCCGTTTATTCTTATTATTTTATTTTATATTTTATATTTTTTATTATTATTATTATTATTAATATTATTATTATTATTATTATTATTTTATAAAATTGCGAACTTGTAAGTTACTGAAGCATTTGAAGATGTCAATTTATAACAAAATACACAAATTTACTCAAAACGTATTTTTCATTTTAGTTTTAAGGGTGAATAGAATATAACTATGGACAATATATATTGTACTAATTAAAGAGACATTCCTGAGTTTGCTGCAATTTTTAAGATGTTATCGACTAAAAGAGACTTTTTAACGATTGTAATTACATAGGAAATATGTTTTTCTGCATAAAATATTAGTGGCTGTATATTAAACGTGTTTCTGATCGTTCTAATATTTGTACTAGGTTAAATTTCATGTTATTTCCTAAAAAAAAATTATTTGACGACCAAATCCAGTTTGGGCTTCTTACAAATATTAAGACGACCAGAAACACATTAAATATACAGACACTGATATTCTAAACAAGAAAATACATTTAATATGAAAGTTTAATCGTAGAAATATTTTATTAGTCGGAAACATCTTACAATGCAGCAAACTCAGGAATGTCCCTTTAATATATTAGTTACTTACATGACATATTCCTTGGGAGTGTATCCTTCAGCGCAAACAAGTAATGCAAATGTTATACTCCACGAAAGCAACATCAGCATTTTAAAATATTTGGTATAAACTGAATAAAACGAGTATGTACTGATCTGTGAAACACACTGCTTCAAATGCTGGACTCAAACAGTTTCTAATGTACTACCCGCACGATAAGAGTCCTTGAACTGTTGTAAACACGTTAGCATCGCTCCACTAGAAGGATGCGCGATCAACATGTTAGTGTCGGTTACGGAATTTGAACATCCCTGTGATTGGTAGCGTTCCGTTCCCGGCAGCATTCCGGCTGTGCAGGACCATGGCATATGGCCCTCTGCTTTCTAATATTATATATTCATGTAATACTGGTATAATATATTATTAATAACAAGAAGAAACATGCAATATGTAATTTAACATAGATATGACATGACATGGCTTCGTATAATAATAAAATCGGTTAACTATGCCTGTACCTATATGCAGATATATTTCATCCATGCAGGCCATTTGTCATGGAGCTGTGCAGATCCATGGCATACATGTACTGCTTCCTGGTTTATAATAATATATGGCTATCAAATATGCATATAACATAGTGTTCATAATATGAAGAACAATGTAATTATTTGACATGATTTATGGCTCCTTATGATATATGATGTATTTCACACCAGCAGGCCATTTGACATGATTTGTTTTTGAAGTGCCATGGCATGTTTTACTTTAATATCAGGTCAATGAAACTTGGTTTATAGTTGCACCTATGAATGTCTATCACAGCGCATGTGACAAAATTTAATTAAATTAAAATTTTAAATTAATTGTTTTAATTGAATTTTGAAAACAATATGGATCCAGTTATGAGTGGCAGTGAATACGAGAGACCATTAATTGCGTGGAATACTTGTTTATTAAATCTACTTGTACTTACATCGTTCACCCCAGCAAGCCAGTTATCGTGCTGTTTGTAGAACCAGGATTTATGGCTCTGTGCATGACATCAGATTTAGAAAATTTTTTTTATATTTTAGACACAGTAGCTGGCTACCATTTTGTCGTCGGCGATTGCCGAAGTATTACACACAGTCCCCGCTAGCACTCTACTACAACATCTCAACAAGGGGAGGGCTAGAGGTGATTCGAGCTAATATAGAATATACAATGTGTGTGTGAAAATACAAAATTACACCCTTGAATCGTTTTTAATGCTAAAGATATTCCAAATACTAACATAACACATCCATGTGCTCTTGATCAGTACAAACCAATTGGATCACACTGCTGAATGATCTCACCTGTCCGGTAACACCAATGATATAATGAACTTGCTAATGGAGTAAGAGGTGTCTGTACCCACAGGCCGATTACAGTGCTGCGTGGCCAGATATGATTTTAGGTTCCTTTGTTCATCTAGTTTATGAAGGTTAACCACAAAACTTTATATATTGTAATTGTTTTATGTTGAATTTGTGTCTTGAAAAGTGATTTGTTTTCCATTAGAATGACCTATATTCCACAATAGTTTAGAAAATAGTATGGGTCTGGCAAGTGTTACAAAGAGGCAATGTCTGGTGTATTTTGATATCTGGGTCTGTAGGTCTAACTGTTACATGTTATCAATATATATATATATATATATATATATATATATATATATATATATATATATATATATATATATATATATATACATATATTAATGCGTTCATATCTTAAGATAAATTTAGTTCTATAAATTCCAACAATGATTATGAGGATTCGAACCCATGTCACCATAGATCTAATTACCAAACAAATTCAGACCAAATCATTATTATCTGTAAAATAGATAAATAGAAATTCATTACAATTAGTTGCAGTTGCTTGTGATGAGTTAGAATATTGAGCTGACCACCAAACAATATTTTTGTTTTCCCTGCCAAAATGGCAGCCATATTGGATTTGATAATATCATCACATCAAGTCCTTCTAGGACATGGGGGTAGTGGTGAGGTGAAAGAGAATCCTGGCTCTAACAACAGTCCAATAGTTCGTCCCATTAAGGTTTGAGCATGCCATCCTGTACACGCACGCACGCATTTAAGCTACCTGTCCAGGACAGTGGAAGGTAGTGGTTAGTGAAACGTCTGGGTAGTGGCCGTACACCAGTTCATACCCGGATGCGAACCTTGTACCTACCAACCTTAAGTTTTATGACTTAACCACCACCAAGGCCGATAATAATGTAAGTCGTTTAGCATTGCACTGCGAGATCGCAAAATTGCGAGAGTTTAGTGAATTAGGCCCCTGGCTCTGTATTCATAAACGTACTTAAGTCAATGTATGATACTTAATTATGTACTTTAAGTATGTATTTAGGTATCATACATTGACTTAAGTACGTTTAGGAATACGGAGCCTGGTTCCCACGCTCACACCTGGCTCTTTTCTCGTAACCCGAACAACACCCTCTATGAGTCATTTACAATTTCCGCCCCATCTCTTTTATGTGCAACAAAAGCTGTATAATCAGGGCTGCTTTCAACCAGACCGAGCGGAAAATTTTATGCCTAGCATTTTCTATGGCTATTTGGGCCACTGAACATGAATCCGGTGGAATGTTTTGTCAGGTCAGGTCATAGGGCTTTACGTGCATATTCAGAAGAAGCTGTTGTAGCGCACGCTATTTTTTGTCTACGGCGACGTTTTATATAAACTGTAATTTATTCAATATGGCGGCTAAATTTCGTCATTTGCCATGATTTATTTTTAGACCATATAATCCGTATAATATATCAACATATAGGTTTTTTGGGGTTGTAGACCATGGATATGGCACTTATAAGTAGCTTAGACTTCACACAGAGACTTTTTGTGCATTTTACTGAATTTGTTTCAGTAGTGTGTGCGCACACTTAGTAACTGATTTATGTGCTCACCACATTTAATACCAAAACATGCTGTTGAAAAGAATGACACAATCCTATGAATCATGATGTTTTATCTATACAAACAGTGTAGAGAGAACAAAAGTAACTTATCCGTTGACACTGAGAAATATCCACAGGTTTACAAATATCAACCAAAAATGAAAACTGGTAGCTGCCTAATCAGCAGATTGTTTTCTGAATGCAATGCACCAGAAAAAAATGTATGCAACTTTCAAGCAACTAGAAGGGGAAGTGCAAGTGAAATTGTTAAAGGGACACTCCCGAGTTTGCTGCATTGTAAGATGTTTCCGACTAATAAAATATTTCTACGAATTAACTTACATATTAAATATATTTTCTTGTTTAGAATATCAGTGTTTGTATATTCAATGTGTTTCTGGTCGTCTTAATATTTGTAAGAAGTTCAAACTGGATTTTGTCTTCAAATAATTTCGTACGTACTAACAAATCTTTTTTAGGAAATAAAATGAAATTTAATCCAGTACAAATATTACAACTATCAGAAAAACGTTTAATATACAGCCACTAATATTTTATGCAGAAACATATATTTAATATGTAATTTCAGTCGTCAAAAAGTCTCTGTTAGTCGATAACTTCTTAAAATTTGCAGCAAACTCAGGAATATCTCTTTAAGTTTGTATTTGATTGGATAATTAAAATGTTTACTTCAAGACAGAAAGAGCAGTCGTTAAACAAAATTGTAATATTGACTGACTATGAAACATTTCAGAAAACAAATGAAGAAGTATGACAATAGTTCAAAGCCAAAGTCGAAATCATATTTTTTAAATAGATTAATAATGCGTACAGGGTGTATACTACCAAATCAAATCCCATAGACGACAATAGTAACATATGTGGCTAAAACTCCTACCTGCAACGTATCAACCGACATAAACGCCACGGATATAAATACTATCACCCCTTACACTTAAAGTGAATCAGAAAAAAATGGGGGTCAAGCTGCTCGTTTCTGAGATAACGGGTAGCGTCTATGACTACCCTAGTTTCGCACAAAATTCGAGTACTTTTTTTTACAGGTACCCCATACATGTTTCAAGCACAAGGCTACTTGACACATTGGTACTAGATGAAATAAAATTGCAATTTTTTTTTACCCAGATGAAACTATTATTTTTTACAACCAACACACTCACATTTATAACCAATCACAGGACTTGTGGTGTTCACTTCTCTATCAAAAGTTCGGTGCACCTCGCACTTTGACCCAGCCGGAAGTTATTTGGTTTAGTACTACCTATACTGATAACATACATTTTTCAAAAAGTGTCCAGCTATGTGTCTTTATGACAACCAGGATCTGGTGTATTCTGACATAAAACTGACACCCTCACTGAAACTGTTGTTTCTACAGTGCAACCTAATATAATGTACACCTCAAAAAGCATATATATTGCATATAGTTTTGTACAAATGCAATATGTCATATTAAACAACAAAATGTTTTAAAATAAAAACTCCTGAAGATATTTACTTTCAGTTGGGTGTGTGTACTCAGGTATATATGTAGAGACAACAAAGATAGTCAGAGTACCTCTACCCCTTTAAAGAATTCCATTAAAACACATGCACTTGATTGACCCCTAAATTATGAAGACCTTAACAGGCACATCAAAGAAATATCAGTATTAAAAAAATACACTGTCTGAGGAAGGAAACACAAACATGACTGTACCTGTATGAAGTAATGACTTAATGTCCTGAACATTAGTGTTGGGAGGAAATCCTGTATGCTGGGTGTGGGTGTCTTCAAGTTACCAGGTGTGCGAATTTCAAATATATCGGCCATGCTGATTTTCATAATGAACCATCAAAACTATTGGCAGCCACCAATATTCCTGACTATATTTTATTTATAGCCTACTGTAGTTGGAGGTTTTAATAGTTGTGATATCTGGAATAATCATGCAGCTTTAACACATTTATTTTTGATTAATTACTGAAAAAAACTATTTTTAAATGACAAAATTACCCGAACATCTATTTTCTTGCATTATTATCTAATCCGGATGAATACAATATGTACATTAGATGTATTCCTACAATCTGTAATCCAGCATTTTATTTAGCTAGTAACATTAGGTAATACAGCTTTAACAATAAAATAAATTATCAACTTAATCCAAGGCAGATAATCAGATCTGAAAAAATTGGTTCTGAATCTAGTATAAACTCAAAATGCTTTTCATGAGAGCTAAGTGATTATTAAAAAAAAAAGAATTATCTGGAGATCTAAGTATATGTTTAACAACCTTATTGTTATGTACAAATAAGAACAGAAGGCACAATAGTGACAACAAATTTAATTATGTTTTTGGTAAAGTTTTTCTTAAAATTTACTTTAAATTTTGCATAAAACTACAAATTTGTCTAAAATATAACTTAGCACCCTATAAATATGTCAAAATGACAATAAAAATCAACTTCTTTACAAATTTGAGTTTTCAGAATTTCATACATAAAAAATTAACAATGTTAATGGAAACTAAAGACATTAACCCACTATTGGCACATGCTATTTTTAATATAAAAATAAATTGCTATTAAAATCTTAGTTCAGGTTGCTTATATATAATACCATACTTAAGAGCAGTTGTATATGGCAAGTCAAATACCATGTAAAAAGAAATTATTGAAATCTTTACAGTATGAATTATAGGCCAAAACCAACTTTTCTTCAGTGCTAACTTTGATTCAAACTCCATTCAGAGCCATGTACAGAGATTATTGTCAAGGTCAAGGTCATTCTGAACTTGCATGATCGAGTGATGGCTAATTTATCAACCAGTATAGTTTAATTAAACAAAATGACAAAATAATAATAGTTTTTATTATGCACTGAATATGTGCTATAGAGTGTATACTACCAAATCAAATCCCATAGACGACAATAGTAACATATGTGGCTAAAACTCCTACCTGCAACGTATCAACCGACATAAACGCCACGGATATAAATACTATCACCCCTTACACTTAAAGTGAATCAGAACAAAATGGGGGTCAAGCTGCTCGTTTCTGAGATAACGGGTAGCGTCTATGACTACCCTAGTTTCGCACAAAATTCGAGTACTTTTTTTTACAGGTACCCCATACATGTTTCAAGCACAAGGCTACTTGACACATTGGTACTAGATGAAATAAAATTGCAATTTTTTTTTACCCAGATGAAACTATTATTTTTTACAACCAACACACTCACATTTATAACCAATCACAGGACTTGTGGTGTTCACTTCTCTATCAAAAGTTCGGTGCACCTCGCACTTTGACCCAGCCGGAAGTTATTTGGTTTAGTACTACCTACAATATCAAAACCACAAATAGTTACCAGAAACAAAATAATCTGAAAATAGAGTACTAATAGATTCCATCATATGTGGTCATGTGGGATAGAACACCCCCCCCCCCCCCCCACCCCCCCCCCCCCCCCCGAGGTGGTGACATTTCGACCCGGGACGAGGCTTGCCGAGTCCCAGGGTCGAACTTTCCCTCACCGAGGGTGTACTTTTTCTATCCCACATGACCGCATACAATGTGTCTAATGACGTCACCACCTCACATTAATATGATGTCATATATTACCAACAAAGTCATGTTAAATCGAAGCATGATATCGCATGCAAGATAGAAATTTCTTACATGGCTTTCTTTCATGGATAGCTCTTTTCCATATACCTGAGGATGAGAGAAATATTTATTCCACATGGGCTGACGTCGTGGCATGGGTCTGCCTTGCATGGCTAGGGATGGGAGAAATGTAGGTATGATTTAACCTGAAGTTTTAAAATGAAATTTCAAAAACTACCTTTAATAATATAATGCATTATGTATACCTTGCATAGGAAGGAAATACATAAGCAAGCAAACAATTAAAATACTGGTAGAGAGAAAAACGAGAAGAATTAGACAAAGAAAAGAGGTAATGAATTCTACCAAGGAGCTACATGATTTACTAAACTGTATGAGTTCACAAATGAATCTGGTGTTTGAATGACCATCTTCAACCCTGCCAATCCTCAATTTCGGACAAAACCAATAGAGATATTCGGGCAATATGTGCTAACATGAAACATTTTTACCATGTATTTCCATCATCCTACCCGTAAAATTAGTTGATATGCGTAAAAATGCGTAGTAATTCTTTTCAAGCCCTATATATTCGTTTGGCAGAAATTCTAGAATGACAAAAACGTTGTTATCCTGATTCGAGCAATTCCGTTTAATTCGGACAAAAACCAGCCTGCCTCCCCCACCCTACAAACATGGGAGCCTGTATGCTTATGACAGCCACACCTCAAACACTGACGTAATGTATATTCAAACAGTACAAAAGACTCCTTCGTTAACTCACTGAATAGGCTCTTAATCTCGAAAATTAACCTCTGTGGCAGAATTAATTTCCCTCATAACTTTGTCCATTTCTTGTTGTGTAGAATTATTTTATGATACGTTCCTTCTCTGTTCACATATTTTCTTCGAATGCCAGTTAAAGGAAAGTAATGTTCACGAATGGAATGTACTGTTGCATTATATTGTGCATGCTAGTTAATCAAGTAGACGTCTTCGTTATTTTCAGTCATCGTAATTAATCCGCTGTCTTTGTCGATATATTGAATAAGATAGTGGTCAGTCTTTGAATTTGCATTTTGTAACACTTCTGAGACGAAGATAATTGACACCCCACCCCACGTTTTATTTTATCGGGTTTATTTTGCCAAATGAATTTATGAAATAATCTATTCAAATTGTCAACTTCTTTTTTGGATGGGTTTGGTAGTGAAGTTAGTAAATATGTAATTTTAGGTATTATTAGTGTTTTTAATACGGTTATTCTTCCTAAGACAGTTAACTTCCTTATTGACCATAGTTTTATCAATAGTTTCATTTCATTAATTTTTGTGGGGTAATTCGCTTTAACAATTAATTGTAAATTTACTGTAAACGTTATTCCGAGCATCTTAATTCTGTTGTATCCATTCCAATTTCCATCTTGAATGGTGATAAACATCTTCTGAGGGTTTTTTACTGCCTATCCAAATAGCTTTTGATTTTGTATAATTTATTTTTAATCCAGATACTGTGGCATAGTATTCTAATATTGTTAAAGTATTAAACAGAGATCCAGGAGTTCCATCCAATATAAACGTTGTATCGTCTGCATATTGGGATATTAAATATTGTTCACCATCGATTGTTATTCCATTTATGTTTTCGTTATTTTTTTTTATTAATATAGCTAGAATTTCAGCGCAAATAATAAAAATATAAAGAGAAAGTGGATCACCTTGTCTACATCCACTTTCTAATTTAAATGTCTCTGACAGAAAGCCATTTTGAATCACCCTCGACATTGAATTATTATATAGAGTTTTAATCCAGTTTTTAACTGAGGCTTTGAAATTAAAAATGTCTAATGAATTTTCATTAAATGCCCATGATACAGAGTCGAAAGCTTTTTCAAAATCTACCAAAAGCAGGAGACCTGGTATATCGAGGACGTCCGTGTAGTGCATGATATCATATATTAATCGAATGTTTTCACCAATATATCTACCTTTAGTTTGATCGTTGCTAATTATTTTATCTAGCACTGTTTTTATTCTATTGGCAATCCAGCCTGAAGCTAGTTTATAAGTAAAGTTAAGCAATGTTAAAGGCCTCCAATGTTTTGAAAACTGTTTTGGTTTATTTGGTACAAAATATAATATTAATCAGAATGTTGATTTCAAATTTTAATTAATCGTTTCAGTGTTTACAAGAGCAGTGGGATCATTATGTGTCCTCGTATTGGTGCATGTTGCCGTGGTTTTATAAATACATTTGTATGACCACATTAACTACAATCTATGGTGCACTGTCTATAAAAGAAAGAAAGAAATGTTTTATTTCATGACGCACTCAACACATTTTATTTACGGTTATATGGCGTCAGACATATGGTTAAGGACCACACAGATTTTGAGAGGAAACCCGCTGTCGCCACTTCATGGGCTACTCTTTCCGATTAGCAGCAAGGGATCTTTTATTTGCGCTTCCCACAGGCAGGATAGCACAAACCATGGCCTTTGTTGAACCAGTTATGGATCACTGGTCGGTGCAAGTGGTTTACACCTACCCATTGGGCCTTGCGGAGTCGGTATCTGGATTAAAAACCCCATGCCTCGACTGGGATCCGAACCCAGTACCTACCAGCCTGTAGACTGATGGCCTAACCACGACGCCACCGAGGCCGGTACAATCTATGGTGCACTGTCTATAATGCAGATGCTCATATAATCCTTCATACATTTGTATGTGGTAATTTTATGGTCAAATGGTCAAACTGCAATATAGTACAATTAGGTAGTTGAATAAGACATTTTACACAGACTATTTACAACATACAAAGCCGGCCTGGAAGTGAATACTTTGCTGATCATAAAGAATGACTTCCTACCCATACCAATACCCATTGTTGAAACAAACTCAAGATTCAAATGTACCTGAGAAACTAGTCGGGAAGTCAGTCTTCATTGTTGAACGACATACATTGGTTCAAAGTTCAAAACACAAAGGGAACAAAATGTTTGAGAAATATGCTGTCGTGTTGTATTTGATCGCTACAAGTCTCTGTTAACCAAACTAAATGCACAAATTATACAAACCCGTAAGAAAGATGCCAATGCCTCATACTGAACAGTACAATTAATTAATTTCCTCTTTGAAACCTTTTTCAAAACTTTGCACTGAATGCAAAACTGGGTGGGTGGTTTCACCGAGGACGTTACAGTGTAGAGTAGTAACACTGAGTTGAATGTTGAATAACCAAAGATCAAACACGGGGAATCTGATACCAGAATAGTAGTTCATACCATTCACTGTTCAACACTATGTGACTTAATATTGCTGTGCATATTAGTAAGACACTGATATCCTGTTGGTTTTTGTCAAATATACATGTAACCATTGGACAATTTTGGAAAACCATTCCTATAAATAATAATATTGGAAAACACACCTCTTAGTACTAGAATGTTGAGTTTGGTTGCTTTTCATGCTCTGAGATACAATACTATTATTTGATATGTTATGGTATTTCAAGGGTAATTAAAGGATTCTGATAAAAAGGTGGTTACTGCGAGCAAATAGGAATGCTTTAGACAATTAATTTGTAAAGTGTATAATCTAACAGTAGACAGCGGAGACAAAGTACGAAATGTCCTACCTGGGATATTGAAGATCCAAAACGTGGTGTTCGCAGATGAGCCTGGTGGGACCTCACAACGGTAAAATATTCTAATAATATTCAATCGTGACCACACACATATATATACACACACACACAAACATTTATACACACAGACTCACATAAACCACACACACACACACACACACACACACACACACACACACACACATATGAATACAATGTTTGTTGCAAAAGTAACTTGCTCAGTATTATACAATCAAGTATTATTTTTTATTATACATGTACAATCTAACAACAATATAATATAGATGGATGATAATTAATTCAATGTCTGTAGGTGTAAATTTTAAAATTAACTTTGAGGTCTAATCCTCTGAATTGTGGCATTGGGTATTTCTTAAGTCTATCAGAGTTCATATACCACATAACACCGTTACATAAGATAATTAATATACAATGTATATGTACGCTGTTACAGAAGAGAATTAATATATATGTAGACTGTTACAGAAGAGAATTAATATATATGTTGACTGTTACAGAAGAGAATTAAAATATATGTAGACTGCTACAGAAGATAATTAATATATATGTAGACTGCTTGTATCAACGCAGCATGCACAGAAAGTAGATATTGTCCGTTGACGATGTTGACGGTAGATGACGCCAGGAAGTTGTGATAGTCTACAGCTGCATGGTACACGAAACCTATCCCGCCATTCCTGGTCTCTAGGTAGGTTGTTCCTCGTTTCCTGTAATCACTGGCAGCTGGCTGTATTCCTAGCAAAACAAAACAGCATGACACATACACAATATATTATACATATACATACATACATACATACATACATACATACATACATACATACATACATACATACATACATACATACAGACAGACAGACAGACACACATAGATACATATACATACAAACACATTGCATACACACAAACGCGCACACCCACACGCACCCACACCCACCCACCTACCCACCCACCCATCCACACACACACACACACACACACACACACATAATATATAGATATTCATACTAGCCGGTGCCAGGTCTACCCACTGTTTCACGTACGTAAGCGGGATCGACCGCGTAAGTTGTAGGCCCCGTGCATATAGTTGATTTAAAGAGCATCCTTTTCATGGATGACTCAATAGCTCAAAAGGTATCGTGGCAAGTCTGCAAAGTTGCGGGCGATTCGGTGCCTTAGGTTCGAGTCCCAGCAAGGGCATGGTACAATTTGTGAGGCCAGAAATGATTTAATTATCCCCTGCGCCAGTGCTTAAATATCTATGTATGTAACAGTCAACTTCGACATACATACAACATATAGATATTCATACATCAAAACACACACACACACACACACACACACACACACACACATAAACACACACATACATATACATACATACATACATACACACACATGCACACACAAACACACACACACACACACACACACACACACACATATATATATATATATATATATATATATATATATATATATATATATATATATATATATGAGAAACCGACAGACAGATAGAAAGAGATTAGCTAGGTTAATGCAAAGAAGAAAAACAAAATGTGTATATTTTAATGCTTGAAACATATTCATAATTGGAACCATTTTTGTCATAAAAAAAACTTGGTTATATGCATATATAAAAATCAAACCTGTTTTTCCTTTTAGTATTAATTAATATTTGATTATGAAGAAACTTGAAAATATGAAGATCCAACGATACAAAACTTTATAGTAAAGACTTTCTTGAAGAAATGTATTTAAATTAGAGAATTCGTAACTAGGGTGATTTACGTAAATATTAGATCAATCGGTACCTCTTTGATTCAGTGTTAGTGTTACACTAGAAGAGCTACTTACCTGTTCCAACGCACACCCCATTGACAGTGCCATCAGGTTTCAAGACGGTCTCCAGACCTTTCCATCCTCGATGTAAGTTTTCTACGAATTCCTTTCTGTCTAACCACCCTTCGTTAACCGCCCTTGCTATAGAGCTGAGGGTCATCGCTGTACAGGATGTTTCCAGGAAAGACGTGTCATCATCCACGAGCTGGTGCCATCTTCCGTCTGAAGACTGATGTTTGGCCATCCCTCTGGCATGTCTTCTGAAGCTATCCATTATGGTGTCCCATTCGCTCTTCAGGCTCTCCTTGAAGGGCTTTAATGCCAACAAGACCTCTACAGAAGCCGTGATACTCCACCCATTGGCGCGACCCCACTTGCAGCAAGACAAGGTCTTGGGTTGCGTGTTCACTCCGTGAAAAAACAGACCATCCATTTGATCCTGAAGATGGTGGTTAAAAGACATGCGTTGCTTGGCGATGAATTTTGCATATTCTTTATTTTTGAGCATCCGGGACAAGCGAGCTAAAAGCGTGAAGCCCATATAGGTATCGTCTATCCAAAGATAGGTTGAAGTGTTGAAGTCATTCCCTTGCCATCCTAACGTGCGGGAAAATGTTCCATCAGGAAGCCTAATTGGAAACTTAAGAACGTACTGTTCTGCAACTGCTTTGGCCAGCTCTACGTCAGGGCCTGTTGTAACAGACTGTTCAGAGGCTCTGTTCAGGTAGGCAACGGGGAACATGCCAATTCTGTCTCCTACGGCAAGGAAGAATGGTACAGATATATTGTGTTGAACTTTGTAACCATATGAGGTCTTGACGCCTGTGTATTTGTTTAAAAATGTATTTAGAAGCGGTTGGTAATTTGTCCCAAATGTCTTGTCACATCGGTAGAGACCGTCAAATATTATTGATCCGCCATAGTCCCATGCGAAAAACTTGTCAGTTAGTTTGGTCATCATATTACCAGCTTTGCTGCAAAAAAAAGAGAAAAAGATAAAGTTAAAATTTATTTAACGACATCACTAGATCACATTTATGTTATTAATCATCGGCTATTGGATGTCAAACATTTGATAACCCTCTATTGTTTACATTAGTAGCAATGTATCTTTTATATGCACCATTCCACAGACAGGATGGTACATACCACGACCTTTGATATACTAGTTTGTGTGCACTGACTAGAGCGAAAAATAGCCCGATAGGTCTACCAACGGGGATCCCAGCGAACGCTTTACCACAGGGCTACTACACTCGACACTTGTTGCAAAACAAAGGATTAATACTATGAATAACGGATTGTGACGTTTTCTATTTAAAAGCTGTAGTCCCTGATACATTTTGTTGTCTTTAAGCTTTTAGAATAGATCATAAGCTTTTGTCTGTATCTTACTACGCGTGTACTGTGCGAAGAAAATTACAAAAATACAGTTTTTAAGTTGTTTTTGTATTGTAAATGAATGACTACATTTATAACAATATTATTTGGATATGTTATTTAATATGTTTAATCAAATATACAACATAAAATACAATAAAGATGGACCTGCCAGATCAAACGAAATTCACAGTTCATAGTACATCGTATTGTACGGGCCGGTTTTCATCAATCCGATTTTGTACGACGCGAGAACCGATTTGTTTTTAATGCATACATATTCCGCGCCCGTGCCGTGCCAATACCACATACATGGACTTTAAACTTTATTTCTATACACTCAGGCCGTCAAACAGTACTTCGTAAAATAATTTTGTTAAAAATTAAAACCCTGTCCAGTTATTTACTAATTTAGGCAATTGACGATATCCGCTAATAACAAAACACAAAACTTCTCATTTTAGTTTTTAATTAATAACAAATATTTTAAGACTGGAAAGAAGTAAACAAAATAAACAACAATTTGGTTCTAACTATAGAAAGGTATATTGTACTAATTAATATATCAGTTACTTACACGGCAAATTCTTTGGGTGTGTATCCTTCAGCGCAGACAAGTACTGAAGGTATTATACACCACGAAAGCAAAATCAGCATTTTTAAATATTCGGTATAAACTGAATAAAACGAGTATGCCTGATCTGTGAAACACACTGCTTCAAATGCTGGACTCCAACAGTTTCTAATGTACTACTGGCAAGCTATCAGTCCTTAAACTGGTGTCAACTAGTTATCATTCCTCCACCAGAAGGATTCGCGATTAACATTTTTGTGTCACTTACGAAATTTGAACATCCCTGTGTTGTAGATGGTAATGGGAAACATCATATAGGATTCCTTTCTCTCTAGGTACAACTACGGTTTCTCGATTGTCAAATACCATGTACCTGGTGCGACCGTCTTGTCCCGTGGCTCGTCCATTCTTTGGACACTTAGAAAAGATAGCTTGACATGGTTCTGACACACAGATATCTTGAATGCGATTGATTAGCATTTAGTTATAAAAACTCTTCGGCAAGGCTCATGGGAATGGGCGGCAACACTTATTTTTATATGGGGGGGGGGGGGGGGGTGGCGGGGGGGGGGCCTTTCGTTTTGTGGATGACGGGGAATGGCTGAGAGAGGTATCACAAGTCAGTTTGCTTGTAATTATGTTTTACTCACAGTGGTGCATTACCTTTTCTGCATAGTATAATACCCTGGGCCCGTATTTTCAAAGCCATCTTAGCTACGACATATAGTAGCTAGTTAAGAGCAAAATACTAATGTCGTAGATTTAAGATACGACAGATTTTCGAAGGTATCACAAAGTTTTCTTAGTGTGTCATGATTTACGATATATTTGTCGTAAACAAAAATGGAAACTCTCATTAAGTGGTTATAGAAAGGATGGAGTATTTCTCGGTGACGTCATCAAGGACATTCCCTCAACACGTCATCTAGGTACAGCTGACTTGCCAGAATAATTGACAAATAAGTGTTTGATATTATTAAAAGGTTGGGGGGGGGGGGGGGGGGGGGGGGGGGGGGGGGTGTGTGTGTGTCATATTGCAGCATGTAAACATCAATTTCATTAATTCACTAAATATATTTTGGAGGCAAATGTTACTCTGTCGCCAAGTTTCGTGTCAGTACCATAACGCGGCGTTAACAGAGGCAACATTAATATAACCTATGTTGATTTAAATAAAGTTGTTGTGTGATCATTTGAAAGTTGTCATTGCCACAAAATCGCTTGTTTGTTTACAAAGTTTTGGTAAATTTGCTACTAAAGGTGGAATTGGTATTTTGTCAACGTTAGTACCGTAACGCAGATTCGCAATGGAGTCTGTGAGTTTGGCAGTTAAATGACCCTATAAATATGTAAAAAGAAATGACGTGTTGGATATAGCACAATGAAACATTGCATACAGCTATGTATTTTAAGTAAATAGTGTCATTTCTGTAAAATGTGTCAGTACCGTAACGTCAGTACCGTAACATGTTTTGTCTTTACGGCACTGAAACATTGCTACGGTACTGACACATTATTACATAATGACTGACATTATGGGTATGTTTTTGAAATGGCAGGAAACTTTGTACAATAAGTTTATAGCTACTTAACTACACCAGATGTTCTGGTGCGGACCTTGTCATAGAGGAGGATGTTGGAAATCTTATTGTTTGTTTATTTGTTTGTTTTTGCGTATGTGATGTGCGTAATTGTTTGTGGGTTTGTTTTGTTTGTTGTTTATTTGTTGTTGTTTTTGTTGGTTTTTGATGTGGGTTTTTTGTTTTGTTTTTTGGTGTGGGTTTTTTTTTTTTTGGGGGGGGGGGGGGGCGGGGTCCTTTATTTATTTATTTTTGTTACGGAAGATTGCTTTCGTCATCATAACGTATATTTGTTTAACTTACAGTACGGCAAAAGAAATGTTTGATTGTGCAACTTCTCATTACAAAACTGCAGCCGCCACTGAAATGAGATGCATGTATGCTTTGCTATAAGTGTTTTGTAATACACTACACATAGAATAGTTGCCATTCATTTAATACAGGACTTAAATCCGTAAAATGAAAACGATTTTTCCTTCACAAACAAGGCATTTCATATTGTTTCTGTAAGCCTCATACCCAAATACAATTTATCGAAAAAAGATCGGGGACTCTAGGAAACACCAGTGTTGAGTTGTTCTGGGTCTTTGAGTAATACTTACCGTACGTGTGCCCTACCATTACATCGTTTCTGTTCAGGTTACCGATATCAAGTAGCCTACCAGTTTATTAGCTGATTGTGCTCAAATGACCATGACAGTTCCCAGCGTTTAAATTCATGGTTTTCAAATGAATTTGCCTGCGAGAGCCAACAAAATCTGTGGTAATGTTAGTTAGCAGGCTACTGACACAACACACCAGAGTACGTTCGCATCATTTCATAACTTTTAATTAGCACACACCCTCAAGCTCCCCACTGTACCAACATGTTTGATCGTGTGTAATATCCCCTCCATACTCACCCAACTCCTCTTGTGGAATATTAATAGGGAAGATTTGTTTTCTACGTGTCGCTCTGACATTGTTTAACCATAATGGCCAAGCAACTTAATATTCGTGATTTTTCAACAACGGAATATCGCCATGCGAATGGTTACCTTTTCCGATTAGCAGCAAGGGATGTTTTATGTATGTATAAATGAACGGATGTTTAACGACACCCCAACACACACACACACACACATACACACACACACACACACACTAGATTAACTAGGGATCTTTTATAAGCATCACCCCACAGACAGGATAGTACATACCACGGCCTTTGTTACACCTGTTATGGTGCACTGGCTGAAACGAGAAATGGACTAATGGACACACCGACGGGAATCGATCCTAAGCCGACTGCGTATGAGATGAGCGCTTTACCACTGGGCTACATTCCGCCCCAAGTTAACTTTTGAATACACATGCGTATGTGAGTTAAATAGTTTAGCGGATCGCCCTATGTGGGACATGCATTGTATAGGTAGGCATGTTTACAGCAGATGGGGGATGGAGGAAGAGTGATAAAATACTAATCGACCTGCCTGTTAATTTTTTTTTTTACTTATTTTGCTATTTGGTTCAGGAATTAATTTGCATAGTATTGCAAAAAAAAAATTCCTTTAAAGAAAGACATTTCAGTAGTGAGTCTTGTCAGTACCGTAACGTGTAAGTCAGTACTGTAACAGGGAATAATACTTTAATTAACGGTGAAAATCGAAACTACCTCAAAAAGTGTTTTTTTAAAGTATTTATTTTGCACGTTCTTTAAAATAAAGTCACTTTAAATTCATTATTTATTATGTAAAGCAATTAGAAAAGCAAACAAGAAGATAAACTTGTTGAAAACCTTTCAAATTTAGTGAGGGATAAGAAGTTTTGATTATATATGTTTTCTTACTAATTTGTGATTTTTTACAATCATGTTACGGTACTGACAAAATGAGCGGGTGACCTAGTTTCGACAAGGTCATTTATTACTTGTTTGGGCCCAATTATATTTTCGCTCAGCTTGTGTGCCAGGTTGCGAAGAGGTGTCATTAGGTATGACAGACAAGGATAGCCTGAATCACCCAACAAATATCCCGAAATGTGACCATCTTCAAAGTTTCCATTTGAATCTAGCCTCATCAAAATCCTTCCATCGTGTGCACTCCGAGACCTCCGTGCCACAATGTTTGTTATCAATGGTTGTGCATTGCATACAATTGGGGTGTTGGTTGAATGGTATCCTTTTCGATTCAGAAAACGTGCTGCATCATCCCCTCCTGGATCAGCAATTCTAACATGCGTAAGGCCAACGACATTTGGGAACTCGTGCATATCACAGAAGCCTGGTGGGTATAACGTGTTTCATTACGTGTATGGGGCATGTTGATGAATTATTATTTTTTAGCTAGAGCGATGCTCACTCGTTTAATAATCCTGCTCACGGTGCCCTGGTGAATTTGAACATGGTCGCCTTCAGTAATCTGAAATGCACCATTATCATAAAATCTTAGTGTTGTCAATACCTGCAAATAGGATGGCAGTGCATAATTACGATGTGTGTCGTAACAAATATCGTCGATAATAAATTTAACATTTTCTTTTGTGAAACGGAATCGCCTGTGAAACTGCATCATTGTAATATTCAAATGGATTTTGTCGGTCTCTAAATACCATTCCCCGTCTGAGTTGTCTTTGGGCATGAAAATGTTGCAGATATCTCGCAAGTTGTGCAGTACATTCAACTGATTTGCAAAGTTCATGTAATTACATTTATTTACATTAAACAAACAAAATATGTCTCAAATCAATGTTTAATAAGACATTTAAAAAGTGAGAAAACTATGATAAAACCACATCATAATTAAAAACAAAACAGTGTGCATTAAATTAATATCACCGAAACTACTCTCTCAGCAAAATACTAGTAATGTAATGAAGAAACTTTAACACCGGTCGTTATGGTAGACCATCTTGTAGGCACAGGTTAATAGCAAAGAACACAATGTTCTTGAGTCAGTTCTCCAAATGACTGTCAGTTTGACTCTTTGCTAACTGCAAGTTAAGCATAGAGGTGTCCCGTTTAATTTGCATAATATTTTTATTTTCTGAATTATGGTAAAATTATTTGTTTAGGAATGCAAAAAAACACAAACCCTTTTTATTATTTAAAGTCCCCTGTCCTAAAATTTGGTGTAATTATTCAAAATTGTCCCTGTAAGTTTCTGTCCCGGAGTAGACCCCTGATGCACGGTCGGTTTGGGATCGATCCCCGTCAGTGGGCCCATTGCACTATTTCTCGCTCCAGCCAGTGCACCACGACTGGTACATCAAAGGCATCATAATGCATATAAAAGATTCCTGGCTGCTTATCGAAAAGAGTAGCCCATGAAGTGGCGACAGCAGGTTTCCTCTCTCAATAACTGTGTGGTCCTTAACCATATGCCCGATCCCATATAACCATAAATAAAATGTGTTGAGTGCGTCTTTAAATAAAAATGTCCTTCCTTCATGCCCTGGTGTTTAGGCCCTGGTGGTGTTTATTCTATCAAGTCATCCAATAATTTAAACATAGTCAATTGTTATTTTTGAAAATGCATGCCTGAATTTGGGACTTTATCTGATAATAATCCCATAGGTGCACAGTTAATAGTTAAAGGTGACTATTGTTTATAAACTGAATATTTCAGGTGCGTGCACATTTGGAGAACGTCGTTGACAGATAATTAATTTGGATTTCATTACGTCATTAAACCAAAACAATTACACATTATTGATTCCATTTTGAATTTGAAGGATACATTTGGGGTGTTATCGACAGGATACGGCAAAAGTATGTGCTACGTACTGCCTCCTCTTATGAGATGACCCCTGTAACTGCTGCACAAGGCGGAATCGCCCAGTCTCGAAATAGATCGCCGAGCTTTGCAATTGTTGCGACGGAGTGTCACGAAGCGTAGCTGAATGTGGGTGCTGTCGGGTTTCTTTCTGTAGTAAGTGTATTAGTGATTAATATGTGGATTTTTTTGTATCACTTAACTCGAAAATGATTGATGTAAAGGTATTTGACGTCAAACATAGGATTGTTGTGGTATTAGAGCGGGACTCGTTGCCTACCGTTTGGTAGTCAGGAATTGCCAAAAAAAGACATAGGTTGGTCTCTGACTGTAATGAGAGCGTGTTTATGTCCAAATGTCCGTCTAGCTCTCTTACAGTCAGAGTACTCGGGCTAAGGCTCTGCGTGTTAACATTGAATGCTTGTTTACCTGTAGATATAGAGAATTCACAACAGTGCGTGTATGACATTATTGATAGTTTTACTGATACTCTAAAAGATATAACACAGCAACTTGTTGTGAAACACAAAAGTAGAGAGAAATCTTACGTAGGTAACAGTAATAGTGGCCAACACAAACACAATTTATTCTCGCATACTAAAATCGACAAACCATGGTTCACCCATGATTGTAGGGTGTTGTATAACAGATGATATATGGATTCCTTGCGTGCATTCAACAAGCATAAGTGTGATGAAAATCATAAATCACTGCATGAATGTAAACATGATTATAAAAAATGGAATTAAAATTGAAAAGGCAATACAAGTTATTAGAGGAAATCTAATTAGATTTCTTACGTAAATATAACCCTAGACAATTTTATAAATATTTTTCAAAAAGTAAACAGAATCGAGCTGATATAAAATTCGCTGAATTTGTCAGCTATTTTAAGGACAGTAGTTCCGTTGATATCAATTTATATCATAAAAGTTTGTGTATGTGTGTGTGGGGGGGGGGGGGGGGGACGTGTTAGTGTTTGTGTGTGTTTCTTACATCGAATTACGTCAACAATGACGTTCGTACAAAACTATGATAAAAGGGATGACTACTTGCCATTTTAAATAAATAATTAATACAGTAGTTTTTGTTTGGTTTGTTTGTTTGTTTGTTTGTTTTTGTTTTTGTTGTTGTTGTTGTTGGTGGTGTTGTTGCTTTTGCTAAACGAAAAAGTGGGGGATATTTATATAGATTGTCCCCCGGCATTGAAAAGTGAGGGGGGGGGGCGCGTCCCCACCCCAACCCCCCGTTCCCCACTGATCGACGCCCATGATTTAGATACGACTTGTGGTTATGAAACCAATGACAATAGCGCTACTATGTATGACGAATTAGACAAGTCAACTAACGAAAGCGAGCAGTAATTAGAGAATTAAAATGCAACAAAAGCCATGGGCTGGATGGTATTATGAATGAGTTCTTTATCGAATTTGAAAATATATTATTGCCAGTGATTTGTAAGTTATTTAATATAATACTGAACACTGAATTTTACCCGACTGTATGATCAATTGCTGTCATTGTACCAGTCAATAGCAAAGGTAATATAAATGACCCAACCAATTATAGAGGTATACGTTTTTGTAAGCTGTGTAGATAAGTTGTTTACCTGTGTGTTAAACAAGAGGTTATATCAGTGGTCAGAAGAATACAACATTATAACAGATGCACAATTTGGTTTTTGAAAAGGTGTTAGCACTGTTGATGCTATATTTTTAATATATTCTATAATGAAATCTCTGGAACATAATGGTAATTTGTATTGCTGTTTTGTTGATTATAAGAAAGCGTTTGAATCTGTGAATACATATAATCTGTGGACTAAACTATTTAAGTACGGAATTAATGGCAACATGTTAAAAGTATTAAAATCTATGTATAACTGTGTCAGTGTAAATGGCTTTAGATCTGAATTCTTTAAAAGTAACATTGGCCTAATGCAAGGTGAAGTTTTATCACCGATACTTTTTTCTCTCTTTCTAAATGACCTAGAAAATGTATTTATTGTTAAAGGCTGCCCTGATACTATGTTTGCAGATCTCGGTGTTTTTCTGTTTTTTGCAGACGATATGGTTATTTTTCTGAACATTTATATGGATTACAGCATATGCGTGACACATTGGTTCTTTATAATAACACATGGGGTTTAACTGTGAATAAAAACCCTAAAATTATGATTGTCAGAAACAGTGGTAAATTACTAGATGATGAAAAATGGTCTTATGATGGTGACTCGGTCGAAGTAGTTGACCAATTTAACTATCCTGGTATCGTCCTATTTTTTATCTGAAAATTCTCTCCTGCTATGAAATGTATATTTGAACAGGGGAGAAAGCATGTTTTGCAATGAAGGAAAGTTCCAAGCCCTTGTTTGTAAATCAAAGTCCATTGTTGACAATCATCTTGATTTTTGTTAAAATATTCTAAACGTTAAAGGATGTACAACCAATGTTATGATTTATTTTGAATTAGGTAGATATCCACTGATACATGAACGTACATATCGTATGATCAAATGTGATCACATATTGATTCAAACTGATTTTCAATACAATGTATAGTGAGATGAAACCTAGCTGCGTCTATAAAACTAACTGGGTATTTTTCATTAAGAAAACATTTCAAAAGTTGGCGCTTAGTTATATTTGGGACAATCAGGACCATCTCGTGAAAAGTACAATGTATTATTTATCACTACTTATGCAATAGATATTTGACAGAACAGAACAGAACAGAACAGAACTTTATTACACTCAGACCGTTCCACAACGGCGTTAGAGGAACATACATAATAAATAGTATAAACGTGACAAGACGGTTTACAGGAGGATGAAATAATAACATATGATAATACATAATATATGTATTTACTTGTATATGATATTAATTGATAATAACTGTGACGGTAGTAGTAGTATTCAATGGCTGAGTGGTGATCATGTGACGCAACGTCACGATATAGGTCGGCGAACTTATAATTCTGCCGTCCGAAGTTTGCCGAAGCTTAGCTGAATGTGTGGGTGCTGTTGGGTTTCTTTTTGTAGTGTGTGTATTGGCGATTAATATTTGTTTTTGTTTTTAATTAAGGAACTCGAAAATTATCGATGTAAATGTATTTGACGTCAAAATTAGGTTGTTGTGGTATTAGAGCGGGAATCTTTGATTACTTTTTGGTGGGCAGCGATTTACAGAAAATTACATAGCTTGGTCTCTGACTGTAATGAGAGCGTATATAACCGTCCAAATCCGTCTAGCTCTCTTACAGTCAGAGTACTCGGGCTATTAGAAGCAACAGGAGGAACTGTCGTGTCAGGCTGCCGCCCAAATACTATCCAATACTGGATAGCCTACATGTATTTCAAGAGCTTATCAATATACGAGTGCGAGTGCGAATAATTTTTACATGCTCATATACCACTAGAGTTTCGAGCATGTCCGTCCCGGGGCCTGTCTTTGGATAGCCAGTGACTTGCTCCGGAAAAAAAAAATTAAGGGGACAATTTTGAAATTTATATCCAAAAATTAATTAGTGGGCCTTTAAAATTTTGATGCGCATCTCTAATTAATATAATTAATAAAAACAAAAAAAATCTACTCATTAAATTTGGTCGCTAGATTATATTGGGCGGTCAAAAAGAAATTAGATAGATAGATAGGGTTGGGGTGGGGTGTGGGTAAGTTTGAGGTGGGCGGAATTTGGAATACGAATTTAGTAGTTGGTCAAAGACCGAAAGGAAAATTTAAGTCCAAACAATGAAATTAGAGTGCTCGACCGAAAAGGTTTTAAGCTGATTTGAGCAATTTAGACGGGCTGCCAAAATAAACTGTGTCGGACTGTTTTACAAAACAAAAAAAACCTGTCCTAGGAGAGGTTGGCGCCTACGGACAGTTGAGGACCGGTCCAGCAGTCAGTGACGGGATCAGGTGCTTCCTGCCGAGCAATCCTGGATGACGATGTTGTAATCGGCGCCGCAGATCGTCTTGACGATTCGGTGGATAGTTGGGCTGTCCATCTGATGCAGAAGAATCGCTTGTCTTAAGATCTGCTGGCGCCGGTGTGTAACGACAAGTCCCGTCGCGTCGTTGAACCATAGGGAGTGCAGCTCGTAGTGAGTCCCATCCGGCAGTGGCTTCCATTTCTGATTGCTGTACCGGCCTCTCATCTTCTTCGTGCCTGTTATATACGACATATCTATCAAACTGTCCACTTCCATAATTGACTCTTTTAATGTTTTTCGACTTGGCAAGATGATTGTGACGGTGCGGTCGCGAACAAGGTTCATTCTGTCAAGCCAGTCCTGGGAGAGTGGCAGTCATCCTACAGGCGGTGCAGGAAGGATGAAGTAGTCTTGTGCCGTGCCCGCATCGGCGCCGTACATATTTGACGTATTCATTTATTTTAACGAAGGACCCTCCTTCTCAGTGTGAACATTGTCGGTGTACACTGTGGTGGAGTGTGATCATCTCAAGCCGACGAGAAATGATATATTTGGCAACAGAAATATTTTGGAATCGTTTAAGTTCCACCCAGAATTGTTTTTAAAGCACTTTGATTTCTATACAAAGCTTTAAAATATACCTAGATTGATATCTGTATTGTATTATATTTTTCCCACAGCTCCTTACACTGTGGTATCACATAATTGGATAAATAATATTTCCATATACTTGCCTTTCTGACACCCAATAGCCGATATGTATTTTTGTGCTGGGGTGTCGTTAAACATTCATTCATTCACTCATTCATTCATTCTTTCGAATGTACTCATTCAGCGCTACCTATGCGAGACGGGTTTTCATGCGTTACGTCCTAACTTGTACGTTATACATTACTGAATAATCTAGTTCGATTGTGCTTATTTCATTGTATGGTGTGGATATGGCGACCGAGTTATCGCCGTGGAGCAACCAATCACAAGTCTCAAAATTATCGTTAACGGGTCAACTCGAACGTATGTTCGAGGCTAAACGTATCAACAGTGAGTGATCTCTCGCACGGGTGTGCAAGATATCAATATCCACTTTTCTGATCGGGAAATTTTGGGGAAAGCTGAAGTTTGTTCGATATTCAACGTTCAACATTCAATATTGAATATTTTTTCGTGCTGGGGTGTCGTTAAACATTCATTCATTCATTCATTCAATATTGAATATTGCTCTGACAGAATAATATTCAACATTCAGTGTTTTTTTCTGAATTGTACAACATTATTTAAAATCTACGATACAAAGTTAAGTCTATGTGCTATGATGATATGATGAATCTAGGGTGGCTTATGGGTGCAAAATATTGTGTGGCTCGGAAATAAAGAACAGAGCTAAGCCTCGCCGAAATCTACAACACGCAATGGATATATATAATAAAAAAATAATAAGAAAAAGGTTTTATTTAACGACGCACTCAACACATTTTATTTACGGTTATATGGCGTCAGACATATGGTTAAGGACCATACAGATACTCAGAGAGGAAACCCGCTGTCACCACTTTATGGGCTACTCTTTTCGATTAGCAGCAAGGGATCTTTTATATGCACCATCCCACAGACAGGGTAGTACATACCACAGCATTTGATATACCAGTCGTGGTGCACTACCTTCCTTTATCATTACGTTTAGTTAGCAGGTCTTGGCGTCACACCATGACGAAGGCCTTTTCGATGTCAACAAAGATTGCACAAACTTTATGAGATTTCCTAAAAGTATCGTTAATAGAATTTTGTATCCGGACTACCTGATCTATAGTGGAACGTTTAACGCAGAAGCCCCTTTGAACGTCAGTTATTAATTTATTTTCCATAAAGTAATTATAAAGGCGTTTATTAATGATGGTTTCTAAAGTTTTTCACATGTGAAACATAAATGTAATCGGTCTGTAACTGTTCGGGAGAGAGTGGTCTTTCCCCGCTTTAGGAAGGCTGAAGCACTCGACGTGTTTCCATGCACCAGGTATTTTTCCCTCCTTCCATATTCAGTAAAAGCGGTAACATTATCCCAAGGGTTACGTCGGGCAAGTGCTTGAGTAAAGTATACCGTAACTAATTCTATTCGGTCCAGTGGCCATGCTTTTCTTAACTTTAAAGGGACATTCCCGAGTTTGCTGCATTGTAAGATGTTTCTAACTAATAAAATATTTCTACGATTAAACTTACATATTAAATATATTTTCGTATTTAGAATATCAGTGTCTGTATATTAAAAAAAACTGGATTTTGTCTTCAAATAATTTCGTACGTACGAAAAAATTATATTTTAGGAAATAAAATGAAATTTAACCTAGTACAAATATTAGAACGATCAGAAACACGTTTAATATACAGCCACTTATATTTTATGCAGAAAAATATTATATTTGATATGTAATTACAATCGTTAAAAAGTATTTTAGTCAATAACATCTTAAAAATGGTAGCAAACTCAGGAATGTCCCTTTAATAATTTATTTCTAAGAAGCCCAAACTGGATTTTGTCTTCAAATAATGTCTCCACAGAGGAGGTTCGATCCTTCGACCCAAACACGTCAGGCGAGCGCTCTACTGACTGACCTAGATTAAAAATTAATTTAAACGACTTTTCCAACTAGAACTATTTATTACGGCGTTTGCAATTAACTTTTGCGTCATAGAGAATGCGTTACGTCCTAACTTGTACGTTATACATTACTGAATAATCTAGTTCGATTGTGCTTATTTCATTGTATGGTGTGGATATGGCGACCGAGTTATCGCCGTGGAGCAACCAATCACAAGTCTCAAAATTATCGTTAACGGGTCAACTCGAACGTATGTTCGAGGCTAAACGTATCAACAGTGAGTGATCTCTCGCACGGGTGTGCAAGATATCAATATCCACTTTTCTGATCGGGAAATTTTGGGGAAAGCTGAAGTTTGTTCGATATTCAACGTTCAACATTCAATATTGAATATTTTTTCGTGCTGGGGTGTCGTTAAACATTCATTCATTCATTCATTCAATATTGAATATTGCTCTGACAGAATAATATTCAACATTCAGTGTTTTTTCTGAATTGTACAACATTATTTAAAATCTACTATACAAAGTTAAGTCTATGTGCTATGATGATATGATGAATCTAGGGTGGCTTATGGGTGCAAAATATTGTGTGGCTCGGAAATAAAGAACAGAGCTAAGCCTCGCCGAAATCTACAACACGCAATGGATATATATAATAAAAAAATAATAAAAAAAAAGGTTTTATTTAACGACGCACTCAACACATTTTATTTACGGTTATATGGCGTCAGACATATGGTTAAGGACCATACAGATACTCAGAGAGGAAACCCGCTGTCACCACTTCATGGGCTACTCTTTTCGGTTAGCAGCAAGTGATCTTTTATATGCACCATCCCACAGACAGGGTAATACATACCACGGCCTTTGATATACCAGTCGTGGTCCACTGGTTGGAACGAGAAATAGCCCAATGGGCCCACCGACGGGGATCGATCCCAGACCGACCGCGCATCGAACGAGCGCTGTACCACTGGGCTACGTCCCGCCCCTGGTTATATATAGTAAAACAATCAACATGCACACACATCGGAAACTAAACATAGAGAATTATGATATGATAAACAGGGGTTCAATAGTGCACATCCCATCGATATATAACAAATACTGGGTGGTTCAGGGGCAACTTCCCACATAACGCCCCATCATATATATATATATATATATATATATATATATATATATATATATATATATATATATATATATATATATATATATATATATATATAATATATATACAGTCAAACTTCGTTAACTCGAAGTTGAAGGGGACGACGAAATAGTTCGAGTTTCAGGGAGTTCGAGTGTTCGAAATTCGTACAGCAGACCTCAAAGTGAAACTGCATTGCAGTATTATCATTTCGTTGATATCGGATGTTAGCACATTTCTTCTGTGTATGTGATAAAACTAAGTAAATATTAACAGAAACGAGATAAATCAGATCAATTTGACGTACATCTCTATTATACTTTTATTGTATTAATTGAGAAAAAAGTTTTAAAAAACCCGAAAACTGAAAGCACGTACTTACATATAACCGGAAGTAAGCGATAAATTAAAGTTGATATATTTTTCAAATGTCAAAACAAGGCGGAACGTAACGTTGTAATAAATTAAAATACTGAATGTCGATTAGCACTAAGTACGTTTGTTTACCAAATAAAAAATACACAATATAAATAGAAAAATTATTGTAAATCACAAAAATCATTTTAAAAACCCTCACTAACATAGCGAGACATAACATAACAAATCAAAACGCTGTATGCAAATAGCACTAGGTTATGTACTTTTTTTTTTACATATAAAACATTCACAACAGTACAAAATAATGTATAGCTCTCAAATCACAAAGTACAAAGAGCAGAACTATCCGAAATTTTTTGTAATTAGAGATTGTTTGGCACACTTGCTTAAAAAATCGTCTTTCATTACTGTGTCTGTAATCTTGCACAGATTGAGCAGCATTTCTTCCGAATGTTCACGGTTCTGCAAACAAACAGCGTTAATTGTTATCACAACAGTTCTTTGAAGATTACAAGACTATCCGTACTTTGTGTAATGATGCCCGCTGCCGTGTACAAACACCGACAACCCAATGCAGGCATGTAGGATCATTTCCTTCCGCATAGTCGGCGATCTATTATTCTGTAATTACCGCGCGTATCATCGATAGCCGAGACCAGTCGGGGCACTTACGCTTGTCTTGGGTGACAATTAATTTTTCTTTAAAGTATTACCGGTACAGTTAAAAGGCTCAGTCACTCCACAAACTTCGAGTTTTGGAAGTGCAATATCCCTTATTTTGTTATGGTGGGACCACAAAATTACTTTGAGAGATAGAGTTTTTCGAATGTTCGAAGTTTGAGTGTTCGAAGTCTGTTATTACTAGTTTGTATAGCAGTTCGGCCGGGACCGCCGTTTCACTTCGAGAGATCGACGTTTACGAAATGATATACCAGTCGTGGTGCACTGGCTGAAACGAGAAATAGCCCAATAGGCCCACCGACGGGGATCGATCCCACACCGACCGCGCATCGAGCGAACGCTGTACCACTGGGCTACGTCCCGCCCCTTGCAAGATGACAAATGCGTATGAGATTACCGATATAATAATGGAGCACATTCACTGGGGGCCAACTAAGTAAAACCAAAATACCTTTCGCTACGAAGTCCAGTATAGGCGCTGCTGCAACAAAATGGTACGCCGCATGATCAATATTTTAAAAAGCTTTTAGAATTCGTAGAGCATCACAGACATTTGACTTACCTATGTTTCCATACGTAGTAGATTTTAAAGCCCTGGTCATACATTCACGACGTGGATGCCCACTCATGCCGACTGTTCGTGGATCTGTTTGTCGTACGGGGTCGTGTTGAATTGGCATCTACTACCCGACTCAAAAAGACTCACGACGACTTGGTACGAATTAGCCACCAATTGTTTTTGTCGTCGTGATTCGGGGTGCATTGTCCTGATTCGTACTTGTGTCGTCGCGGGTCGTGTTACATCGTCCTGAGTCGGCGTGAGTCTTGACAGTTGTCGTCGTGCATCGTACTGGTGTCGTACCAGATCTTGGTGATTCGTGATTAAAAATTGATGCCGTCTCAGGATGATTCACCAGGAATAGCATGTCGACTCGCTATGACTCACCAAGACTCACGCCTTCTCGACTCCCCAGGACTTGGGACGACTTACCAAGACTCAGGCCGACCGTGACAGTGTGACCAGGGCTTAATGTCTGTGATGCTCAACGATGTCAAAATGTTACGTGTTGTAAGATATTGATCATGCAGTGTACAATTTGGTGGTAGCGCCACCTATACTGGATTTCGTAGCGAAACGCCCTTTCGTTTTACCTAATTGGTCCCACGTGACATTGATCAAAAGGCTTCTGGAAGAAGCTATTAATCAAGTATCTGATATCGTTGAGATACTCTGTACACAACGCGAGAATAGCCATGGTGATTATTTAGACACCGCATATGATGATGATGATAAGGGTTATACTGATTACAGTGAGTCATTATCAAAGTGGGGAGCTCTATGCGTTAAGGTGTATGACCCAGTTTAAATTTGATGTGTACCTTCGACCCATAGAGCTCCCTGGGAGCTCTATGCGTCAGAAGCTCTATGCGGCGTAACATTATTATGTGCCGGTAGAGTGTCGTTTTTACGGACGGAGTGGGATATGCTCTGATCGCATCCCGGATGATATGGTTCAAACCATGTTGTCATATCGTCCGACCTCAGTGATAATTCGCTTGGGCGGTAATGATATTTACCCGACGACAGTGCCAAATGAAGTGGTGGAGAGTTTGCTGGCTTTCCGGTCCATGCTGCTTTGAGAAATGCTGTTAACCGGGGTTCGAAAAAAGCTTTGGGACAGGATCTGGTTCCGATGTCGACGAGGTACCCAGCTGACTACCTAGCGGACGGGGTTCACTTCAATGATAGTGGGATGCGAAAGTAGCCTACTTCTTCCGTATTCGCAACACTATCCGGCGATGTTAAGTCCCGTTCGACGGCCCTTTTCAGGGCCACCAATTCACTCGAAAGTGTGTCGGCATACAATTGCTGTAATTATAAACTGCAAATTAGTGCATACATGCATAATTACATACTAAAATTGGTTGACAATAATCAACTAAGACAATAACTATAACTATGATTATCAGGAGCCCGAGGGTGTGGGATCGACCCGCTCAGGCCCCCCGACCGAGGGGGGGGGGGGGGGGGGCTGTAGCGTACCAGTCCCACTGTCTATTTATAGATTGGGGTGTTAAATAATTGGGGATGGTGTTTTGGTCCCCTCCTCCCGGGGTAGTGTATATCGCTTGACCAGTTCTAAGTGGCACTGCTCACCCGGGGGTCACGTGTTCGTCCCCCAACCCATCCAATGTCCTCGTTGGTTATAGTTCTCTTATTCGGGCCGGTTGTCGAATCACCCGTTTTCAGCCTTGTTCCAGCCGTGAGTGCATAATCGTTCGGACGAGTTATAAGTAGCGCTAATCACGGTGTGCAACCGGACTGATTGGGTCGTCACCTATCCCCCCCCCCCCCCCCCCCCCATCCACACCCTGTACCGGCCCGCCTGTTCTAACTATTATGGTTTAGAGTTTAGTCTTGGTGGACTGAACGAATTGATAAATTAATTTAAATGTTCTTGCTTTATTTTTTTATCTGGTTGAAGTCACATTTTAGGGGTGATGATAGAGGCAGGGTTATCTTTCGTCAATGGTTCTAGCATTAATCTCCTCTGGTTATCGTGTAGCGTGCAGTCCAGAAGATAGTGTTTCATATATTCTGTTATGCCACACATGCTTGACTTGACGTGATAATTTTAGCATGCTCGTATACCACGAAGGTTTCGAGCATGTCTATCCCGAGCACCGTCTCTGGATAGCCAGGGGCCTGACTCGGGACAGAACAAATTTACCGGGCAATTTTGAATTTTTAATCTAAAATAAAATAATAAGTGGGTCAATTATAAATTTTTAATCCCCCACCCAACCCCGCAACACATGCAGTTACTTGGTATATTGCTAATTTTATGTTTGTAGTTGTTTAGTTGGGAAGAATTAACTATTCGTAATCAATAAGTGAGTTTTTACTACTTGGTCTTTTAGAGGTAACCAGAGGTTTGATATTATAGTACCACGTGTTAATTGTTTGGTCCCAGTCTTCCTGCCATTTGTTGATGTAGTGTCTGCTGGCTTTGGACATAATCTTCGTTTTGCCCAGTGGTACATATTTGATCATCTTGTCGTTGGTAATGGAGAGTGCAATTTTGGCTCCGTAGTCTGCGATTTCGTTGCCAATTACACCTACGTGGGCTGGGACCCACCCGAACGTTACAATAAGGTTAAGTAGTTGAATTTCCTTAAGTTCAGTGTGTATGGCTGCTATAATATCTGGCCTAGTTGACTGGTTAGTTTGAAGTGATTGAATAGACTATCAGAAGAAAAAAACAAACACTTTTAGGGTCTTTATTATTTTTAATCCAAACAAGGGCGTGTTGGATGGCTGTATAGACTGATAAGTTATCTGGTAGACGAGCGTATTTAACAACTTTAGGATGTCTGTATAGTTTTTCTTCCACTATTGCAAATCCAACATTGCCATTATTGGGATTTTTAGATCCATCCGTGTAGATGTGGATGTGATCTGGGTGATTATCGTTAGCAGCGGCTTCGAACAGAATTTTCTTAAAGGGTGGAAAAGGGGTTTATCTGTTGTTTGTTTAATTAGGAAGAGGCGTGACAGTCGATAGCTAGGCTGATTGACATGGTGCATTGCCACTGGAATGTTGTCTGTACTTGTTTCTATCTCTATTTTATTGGCCTGAATTGCAAAAGAGTTATTAAGTTTAAGATTAGTTTTAAAGGTTTGCCCTGATCGGCTTTCTATAGGCATAAGATCCTGTTTTGGATGGTTACGTTTAAGAGAATGAATTTTGAGATGATATTTAAGAAGCTGGTGTTTATTCTAGTGGCATGATGTCAAATTCTAGTTTTCACCATTTCAAAGTTTTTACCATTGGTGTTATTTGGTGGAACTCTAGCTATTATTCATAGTGCCTTATTTTGGATTATATCTAGTTTTTGTACCAGCTTTGTGGAGGCGCAGCTATAGGCTTTGGCTCCATAATCTATTCTGGAAAGGATACATGCTTTGTCAACCATAAGCACGGCCTCTGCTCTGAGTAAGTTAAGAGTGTTTGTAGTGCTTTTAATTATATTATTGATATGGGCTCTAAAAGTTAATTGGGCATCGAAAGTTACTCCTAAAAATTTAAATTCTGAGACTCGTGGTAAGATGTTATCACCTGATTTTAGTTGAAATTTATCTGGTTTGGTTTTATTTTGAATAAAGAGCATATAGACGGTTTTGGCTGCTGGAATCTTAATGCCCCCCAGTCTACTGCCAATGTATCGATCTATCCATAACAGCTTGCATTTTAAAAAATAAGTCAGAATTAATTCTGCCTGTGCGCCAAAAGGCGCAATCGTCAGCAAAAAGCGCTGTATTTAGTGGAGAGCTTTAGCTTAATTTATCTTTAGCATTAAGGGCGGTAGTAATATCGTTTATGAAGATGTTAAATAAGGTTGGAGAAATTACTGAACCTTGAGATATACCATTAACTATATCTGTTTTATCTGAAAACTGTCCATTAACTCTAACTGAAATATATCTGTTATGAATAAAATTGTTGCTAAAATTAATCATATTGCCTTTGATTCCTTTATCAAAGAAAAAAAGAAAGAAAGAAATGTTTTATTTAACGACGCACTCAACACATTGTATTTACGGTTATATGGCATCAGACATATGGTTAAGGACCACACAGATATTGAGAGAGGAAATCTGCTGTCACCACTTTATGGGCTACTCTTTTCGATTAGCAGCAAGGGATTTTTTATATGCACCATCCCACAGACAGGGTAGTACATACCACGGCATTTGATATACCAGTCGTGGTGCACTGCCTTCCTTTATCATTACGTTTAGTTAGCAGGCCTTGGCGTCACACCATGACGAAGGTCTTTTCGATGTCAACAAAGATTGCACAAACTTTATGAAATTTCCTAAAAGTATTGTTAATAGAATTTTGTATCCGGACTACCTGATCTATAGTGAAACGTTTAACGCAGAAGCCGCTTTGAACGTCAGTTATTAATTTATTTTCCATAAAGTAATTATAAAGGCGTTTATTAATGATGGTTTCTAAAGTTTTTCACATGTGAGACGTAAGTGTAATCGGTCTGTAACTGTTCGGGAGAGAGTGGTCTTTCCCCACTTTGTTTCCGTGCAGCAGGTATTTGTCCCCCTTCCATATTCTGTTAAAGCGATAACATTATCCCAAGGGTTACGTCAGGCATGTTGCTTGAGTAAAGTATAACTAATTTTATCCGGTCCGGTGGCCGTGCTTTGTTTAACTTTAAAGGGACATTCCCGAGTTTGCTGCATTGTAAGATGTTTCCAAATAATAAAATATTTCTACGATTAAACTTACATATTAAATATATTATCGTGTTTAGAATATCAGTGTCTGTATATGCAATGTGTTTCTGGTTGTCTTAAAGGGACATTCCTGAGTTTGCTGCATTGCAAGATGTTTCCGACTAATAAAATATTTCTACGATTAAACTTACGTATTAAATATATTTTCTTGTTTACAATATCAGTGTCTGTATATTAAAAAAACTGGATTTTGTCTTCAAATAATTTCGTTCGTACGAAAAGATAATATTTTAGGAAATAAAATGAAATTTAACCTAATACTATTTTATGCAGAAAAATATATTTGATATGTAATTACAATCGTTAAAAAGTCTCTTTTAGTCAACAACATCTTAAAAATTGCAGCAAACTCAGGAATGTCCCTTTAATATTTCTAAGAAGCCCAAACTGGATTTTGTCTTCAAATAATTTCGTACGTACGAAAAAATCCTCTTTAGGAAATAAAATGAAATTTAACCTAGTACAAGACGTTTAATGTACAACCACTAATATTTTATGCAGAAAAATATATTTGATACGTAATTACTGTGGTCAAAAAGTCTCTGTTAATTGATAATATCTTAAAAATTGCAGCAAACTCAGGAATGTCCCTTCAAGTGCTGATTTAAGTTCTAATAGTGTGAGAAAAAAAGAAATGTTTTATTTAACGACGCACTCAACACATTTTATTTACGGTTATATGGCGTCAGACATATGGTTAAGGACCACACAGATTTTGAGAGGAAACCCGCTGTCGCCACTACGTGGGCTACTCTTTCCGATTAGCAGCAAGGGATCTTTTATTTGCGCTTCCCACAGGCAGGATAGCACAAACCATGGCCTTTGTTGAACCAGTTATGGATCACTGGTCGGTGCAAGTGGTTTACACCTACCCATTGAGCCTTGCGGAGCACTCACTCAGGGTTTGGAGTCGGTATCTGGATTAAAAATTCCATGCCTCGTCTGGGATCCGAAACCAGTACCTACCAGCCTGTAGACCGATGGTCTGCCACGACGCCACCGAGGACGGTTTAAAAAATAGTGTGAGAGTTTTATTATACTCTGAATGACTATCTGTTGTTTGATTCTCGGCCGTGGAGTTGTTGGTTGGGAAAGAGTTAGATTTACTTAGTTTTTCTGAGAATTTCTTGGGGAAATTATCATTACAGCTATTTTTACTAAATGTTGCACTTAGTAAGTCGGCCTTTTGTTTATTAGTAATGGCTGTTTTATGTTTTTGAAGAACTGTGGGTCTAGCGCGGTGTCCTTGTATAGCTTTAACTTTACCCCACATTTCTTTAATTTAAGCTCTATTATTAATTTCTCCACAGAATTTATGCCAACTGGCTTGCTTACCGCTAATGATAAGCTTACCTACTTCACTTTTAGCTATTTTATATTCAGTATGATACTATTATTTACCTGTTTTCTTGAATAATTTACGCATTCTGTGTAGAAAGCCGCACTTAGATTTAATTTCGTCAGTCCACCAACTAACTGATTTATTTTTATTATTAGGTTTAGGTTTGGGAATATTTTTTTCTGCTATTTCTATTATTTTACTAGTGAGTTTAGTAGTGGCGTCGTCAATGTTTAGGTTGTCCTGTGTGTTTATTGTTTTGCAATGACTGGTGAAGCCAGACCAACTAGCTTTAAAAAAATTAAATTTAGGAATAAAACGTTATTCTTCTGAGAAGTGAGTATTACATTTATAACTGGTTAGAATGTGAAAGTGGTCGCTAT
Source organism: Gigantopelta aegis (assembly GCF_016097555.1). Taxonomy (NCBI): domain Eukaryota; kingdom Metazoa; phylum Mollusca; class Gastropoda; order Neomphalida; family Peltospiridae; genus Gigantopelta; species Gigantopelta aegis. Next base: position 45,470,463 of record NC_054707.1, on the reverse strand, counting down.
TAAGGGTATCCAGTGTTTCCCATTGAACATTTGCTCCTATGTTTGGAGATGTTATTAGTATCGGACATAAACGTGATGCTACCATCATTAAGTCTATGTAGATTATTAATGTTAAAGGGAGGGTAAACTCAAATAAGAGCCTTATGTGTTGGAAAGATGCATACCCGAACCACCAACACATACTGACACTTTAACAAATGAAAAACGCGTAATTTTTGAATTAATAAAAAACCATGATTATTCCTTCTAACTGGGGGCAGCCATTTTGTTTCATTTTTGTGACGTCCGGTGGTATAGTTTGGGGCGAAGTGACATTAGCTCCGTCCAACCCCTCTTAAGCACAGTGTAAACGAACGCTCTAATTTACGACAAGGCGCTTCGCTTTCATCAACCTGACTTGTAAAACAACATAAATGACTTTATAGTATAATAAACTATTTAACTAAATATATTTCAGTTTGCATCAATAGAATGAAATGGAGTTATAGTATTTTTCTGTAAAAAAAATCCAAAGAAAACATGCTTATTATTAGGCCTATTGGTACGTTCGAGCAAAAACGACCACTCACGATGCCCAAGTGATAATTTTCTTTTCTTTGGGACTACGTAATTGGTAAGTTTTGTGATTTTAGATGGGAAAGTCTACTTAATCAAAGGTTTTACAGAATTACTTACAGTAATAAAGTGATAATGTCCATTACGATTTGAGGGATGTCCGCGCGGCTAACAGACAATACCTTGTGATCTTAATAAAAGAGGCACGTCTTTTTAGTGTGTCTAGACACAGTGTCTGGGGACCGTCTAAATATACACCTGCCAATCAGAAACCACAGGTACAGGCCACGGAAAGAAAAGACCAATTAACCGATTATTATTTCAGTACGTGGGTTAATTTATGTACAAAACAAGTATATATTATTTTTCAATACAAAATAAGCCACCATTGTCAAAGTGTTGAAATAACTGTATTATGTTGCCGGCTTACTGGGATGGATATTATTACAGAACATTGCGATGCATCTACAAAAAATCAGGTTTGTTTTGTTTCTTCATTTCGAAGACTAATTCCTGACGTGACACGTTAGGTATTACGTAACCACCAGCTCGCCAGAGGGCGTATTCACTGGAATGGTACAAAATGGCTGCGCCCGTTATATACAATAGCCGTCACATTTAATCGTTTTATTAATTAACTATACGATTAGACCTATACTTATTGATATTAAACAATAATGTACGTTATATATCGTTGAATATGCATACCAGGCCAAATGCCTTACTTGCCCCTTCCTTTAAAGGGACATTCCTGAGTTTGCTGCAATTTTTAAGATGTTATCAACTAAAATATTAGTGGCTGTATATTAAACGTGTTTCTGATCGTTCTAATATTTCTTTTAGGTTAAATTTCATTTTATTTCCTAAAATATAATTTTTTCGCACGTACGAAATTATTTGAAGATAAAATCCAGTTTGGGCTTCTTACAAATATTAAGACGACCAGAAACACATTGAATATACACACTGATATTCTAAACAAGAAAATATATTTAATATGTAAGTTTAATCGTAGAAATATTTTATTAGTCGGAAACATCTTGCAATGCAGCAAACTCAGGAATGTCCCTTTAACTCTTTTGTTAACTACTGCTGTAAACAGGATGATGAGATATGAGGTTTTTTTTAGCCGCGCTGGTTCCGGTCTACTGCCTCAGTTTATTACCTGTTTTGCTGAGGTGCTTTGTGGCGGACGTTGACTTTAAGCAGATAGCAGAGCTTTAAATAGTCACGGTCATAGCTTGTGCTGAATAGGCTAGTGAGTAAACAACAATCGGATAAAGGTCGAGGTACAGAGTTACCTGCCCGACAAGTGTTCCCAGTGAGTATACAGTGTGTAATATCATGTTATATATTGCGACTGTTGTACACATTTATGTATGTCTTTGTGTAAGTTGTGTCTACATGTATGTAATCTGAATTAAGTATAATATATTACATACATATAGTACGTCAATATATGTTGTCAGGGTGTGTGTTGGGGTATGTGTGTGTATGGTGGTGGTGGTGGTGGTAGGGAGAGATGAAAGAAGGACCGGGACATAGCTGACTGAAGTGCTGATATTAAATATGAAATACGGACAATGTTGGACTCATTCACAGTGGATGCGGTGCAGCTAGACAAATTAAAACACGCTGTTGCTAATAAGAGCATTCATTCTGGATACGCACGATACTGCTGTTTACTAAACTCATGTGACCAGACGCAAACGCTTATATAGATAGGATGCGGTGCATGCGTGCGTGCGGTCCCACTGATGCGTCATCGACTTCCGTTTTGGGGATATCACTGCCGTAGCTAGCGGGGGGGGGGGGGGGGGGATCCGGAAAAATTATAGAAACTAAAACAAAATTGTCTTCTCAACCGTTTAAGGAGTTTTAGACTATTAACTACTCAGTTGTCCCCCCCCCCCCCAACAAAAACATCCTGCTACGGCCCTATATATACACCATATACGATTATTTCATTGCGGGTTTTGGTATGCGTTTTACAGATGCACACATCGCACACATCTAACTAGAGTGTAGACGGTTTCATTGAAACTTATGTGTTTCGATTTTTGGTTTACCTGGACGCGCTGTATCCAGTCTGTACGGTCCTTAAGAGCCTTACCGCATGCGCCTCATCCAGTGTGAACGAGCCTTAATACCAGCTGCCGTCCAGCCGCAATTAATACGTTTACTGCAATGTACGTTTATGTTAAACATTAAAACTAGTACCGTGTTTTAAACATATTGATGAGAGTTCTGTATTTGTCATGTTTATTATTGCTATGCATATAGTAATATATACACCTGGAAAAAAGTTAAACGGACATACCCGAGTTTGCTGCAATTTTTAAGATGATATCGACTAACAGAGACTTTTTAACGATTGTAATTACATATTAAATATATTTTTCTGCATCAAATGTTATTGGCTGTATATTAAATGTGTTTCTGATCGTTCTAATATTTGTTTTAGGTTAAATTTCATTTTATTTCCTAAAATATAATTTTTTTGCACGTACGAAATTATTTGAAGATAAAATCCAGTTTGGGCTTCTTACAAATATTAAGACGACCAGAAACACATTGAATATACAGACACTGATATTCTAAACAAGAAAATATATTTAATATGTAAGTTTAATCGTAGAAATATTTTATTAGTCGGAAACATCTTGCAATGCAGCAAACTCAGGAATGTCTCTTTAAAGTGACATTCCCGAGTTTGCTGCAATTTGTAAGATCATATCGACTAACAGAGACTTTTTAACGATTGTAATTACATATTAAATATATTTTTCTGCATCAAATGTTATTGGCTGTATATTAAATGTGTTTCTGATCGTTCTAATATTTGTACTAGGTTAAATTTTATTTTATTTCCTAAAATATTGTTTTTTCGTACGTACGAAATTATTTGAAGACAAATTCCAGTTTGGGTTTCTTACAAATATTAAGACGACCAGAAACACATTGAATATACAGATACTGATATTCTAAACAAGAAAATATATTTAATATGTAAGTTTAATCGTAGAAATATTTTATTAGTCGGAAACATCTTACAATGCAGCAAACTCAGGAATGTCCCTTTAAGTACACCCTGCTATTTTGGCCATGAGGTCTGAAAACCTCTGCGCTGACCCACAATCTATTGAATAGAAAACAGAACATAATTATGCTATGTTTTGAAAGAGCAATACCGTACTTTGTAAAAAAAATAATGACATTTTTAGGAATTGGTATTCATAATATTGGTGAATATTTCATCGTGCGTACACGATTGATACGCAACTTAAGTATGGCGCTTCAGGAAGTCCTAGACAGTTCTGGCCGGTGCGTGGGTGATGGCAGTTGTCTGTGGGGCATCCCGTTCCCCTTCAGAAAGGCGCTCATAACAAAGGCTTGTCGCCTATCTAAGCGTCGAAGGTTGCGATATTCGCGAGGTGAGTCACACGACTTTGGAGTCTGGACGGTCCTTTACCTCATTAGTTTGCTGATGTTTCTGTGCCAGTCTCCGGTAAAGGATTTCCTCAAGAATGGCTGTCCTCCTATAAACGAGGAACTAGATAGAGATTCATGGAACCAACCACAATTTTGCTAAATGCCCATTCGACTGCATTGTGCACGTCTGTAGTATTTAAATAACCCGTTGGTTTGAAGTTACTTGTTATAATATGTAGTACTGAATGATAATAACTGTACAAGTGGTATAGTGTCACTTGTATAGCAGCAACACGAGGCGGTGATCAGGCATCGGGGCTGTTAACTGAAACATTTCGTGGTCGAACTATGTTGATTTCTACATGATACTTGTCAGTTGAGAGCACTCGCTAAATTAGTAGTCACATGACCCTCTCGATACTATAATGGACGGGATTTAGCTCAGTCGGTAGAGTGCTCGCGAGGTGCTTGCGTCTTAGGATCGAACCCGCTCGGTGGATCCATTCAGCTGACAGTTTTTTTCTCGTTCCAACCAGTGTACCACTACTGTCAATGGCTGTGGTATGTGCTTTCCTGTCTGTGGGAAAGTGCATATAAAAGATCCCTTGTTGCATCAGAAAACAAATGTAGCGGGTTTCCTCTTTAGACTACGTGTCAAAATTACCAAATGTTTGACATCCAATAGCCTATGATTAATTAATCAATATGCTCTAGTGGTGTCGTTAAACAAAATACACTTCTAACTCTTGATACTATCGGATAGTGTTGTATTTTTTTACAGAATATATTCTGACGTAGAAATTGCATTGAACTGTATGGTGTAATTAATGGTGGTTGTGACGGAACATGCTCTTATCTTTTTCGCCTGTGGCGATGTTAATTTGTTTTAGAGGGCTGTGTGCAGCTTAGTTACGTAATACCCCCGCGCGACGGTGGTAGTCTTGTTCCCAATATGCACTTAGACTAGGTGGGCACTTTGTTACGTAATACCTCCGCGCGACCGTACCCCCTAATACACACCCAGACGAAGTGTGGAGTCCATGTGGCCAGTAGTTACGTAATACCTCCACGAGTTCTGTTTTACGACCTTGTATTTCTGGCGAACTGGCGACAGTATGTCTGACCATCTAAGAAAAAATGTCGTCTTGGTCGCTGTGGAAAATTCACATGATGGGGGAGTACCGCGATGTGCCCCCAGGCGATATTCGCATTTTGTAATAAATAGATAGGATTTTAGAGATATCGAGGAGAAACATATTGGAAAGCTTCCGAGGAACGTGTCCGTTTGGACTGGTAAATATATATTTCTGCTCTGTTGTATAACCTTGATGTGATTGATGTGACTTTAAATATTTTAATACTGTATTATACCAATATTATTTAGACAGTGTTTCCGGTAATCTGACGAAGTAAATTGTAGGCTTCACTGTTCTAAAATTATTTAAGCTTAACCAGTCATCCTAGAGGACCTAGGTAAATGGTAGGTTATTGTCTTTATGGTGATATGTACCAGTATTATTTCTGTATTACAAGGTTACTGAATGAGTAGGAGTAGTTAAGGGTTAATTAAAAATTAACCAGTTAGGAATAGAGTTGTAATTCCTTTATTAATTAAGTTCCCCTGGCAGCGTTTCTCAATTATCACACGTGTGCGTGTTGTATAACGGTGAAGTGATTAGAATATTGTGTAAACTAGACACCTAGTGATTAACTAATTAAGTGATTAGTTTCGGGTTGTTATTATTATTGTTGTTGTAAGTAATTAACTGCGGCAAATATATTTGTCAGCGTAAGGTTAATACAGATTCCAAAGTTTATTGTGTTTTATTGTGTTTTCTAGTGAACTAACGTGCTATATTATATATACTTTATATAAGATCTTATCTCTGATATACCCAGAGCCGAGCCACTCGGGTATCCAACTGCCCGATACAGAGAGATCTAATAGATATACAGTTAGGAGAGATATTTGGATAATTGTGTTTTATTCAGTTACGGGTATTATAGGATCCCCGTGACAGTGGTGTGCAACCAAAACCGATTGTTGGTAACCGAGGTAACAACATGTTTGTAAGACATTTCTGCATTAATCATTATTCGTCACCTTCTGCCATCAGATAATCATTTTGAATAAGAATAAAAGGACACGTCAGAATAATTTCAAAATTGGTTTGGATATCAGGGCCCCGTTCCACGAAGCGATCTTAACCCTAAGATCACCTTAAGTGCACAGCTACCTCATGCACTTAAGGTCATCGTAGCACTAAGATCGCTTCGTGAAACTGGGCCCAGGGCCGTATCTAGCGGGAAGTCCCCCCCCCCCCCCCCCCCCCCCACACAAAAAAAAAAAAAAGAGAAGAAAATACGGTAAATATAACAGAAACTTACTGGTTACTGATGTTTTAAGTATATAACCTCCCTAAAATGGTTGCAAAATTGTATTTCAGAGCCTCTAGATTTAAAAATGTCTAGGGTGTGTATGTGAATGTGTTTGTGTTTGCATGACCCCGGACCCTCTAGTGTATTTTGCCTTCCATACTCGTTCGTTCCAAGAATTCATATGCCCCCCCCCCCCCCCCCCCCGCACAACAAACAAATCCTAGCTACTGCCCTGGATATAACATCGATTGATAGTGCGTTCTTAATAAGTCGCGGCTTGTTGTACGTGCATTCACATCTTAACCATGGGTATCTGTTCATGTTATTACCAAACATTTACTACTTAAAGCGTGTTTGCGGGGGGGGGGGGGGGGGGGGGCAGGCGCGTGTGCAGGAATTTTATCAGGGGTGGGGATCTACACAGATAGAGAGAGGAAACCTGCTGTCGTCACTTCATGGGCTAGTCTTTTCGATTAGCAGCAAGAGTTCTTTTATATGCACCATCCCACAGACAGGGTAGTACATACCACGGCCTTTGATATACCACTCGTGGTGCACTGGCTGAATCGTTAAAAATAGCCCAATAGGCCCACCGACGCTGAAATTCATGCACAAGCGTCTGCAATTAGATTCACTGTGTCCGCCTCGGACTAAGTCGCGCTACGGTTATTAACCCTTTGAGGGAGGGTTGTTGTTTTATTTAACGACGCACTCAACACATTTTATTTACGGTTATATGGCGTCAGATATATGGTTCAGGACCACACAGTTTGAGAGGAAACCCGCTGTCGCCATTACATGGGCTACTCTTCCAATTGGCAGCAAGGGATCTTTTATTTGCGCTTCCCACAGACAGGATAGCACAAACCATGGCCTTTGTTGAACCAGTTATGGATCACTGGTCGGTGCAAGTGGTTTACACCTACCTTGCGGAGCACTCACTCAGGGTTTGGAGTCGGTATCTGGATTAAAAATCCCATGCCTCGACTGGGATCCGAACCCAGTACCTACCAGCCTGTAGACCGATGGCCTGCCACGACGCCACCGAGGCCGGTATATTTTATAGGGAAGTTCCTGGCTATTGGATTGATAAATTCATGGTATGGTTTGTGGTCATGCAATAAATACCTTGCTACAGCTGAGCAATGGACGGAGTTTGTTTATTAGTTTATGATGAAGGTGATTCATGGTTGCACTTAACTTTTACTTTTGTTAAACTAATTAAATAGCATGTGATTAATATACTCCACAACATTAATTAGCGGTCAGGAAACTTTTGGTAAATTTTTGCTAGTGTTTCTACGGATGATTTCTGAATGTTGTTCGAGTAAGTTGTGACCAGTTTTGCAGCGCTTTGATTTCTTTTCAAAACCAAAACCAAATATATCTTGTAACACGTATAAAGACAAATGCTGGGGGTGGGGATCAACCGGTCCTTAATTGATTGTGTTGAGTATATGTCACAGACCCAAGCGTTTGGTTATTTCCGTGAATTTTAGTTTGAGAATCAACACCACACGGACAGGCCGTATCCGATGTAAACGAGCTCCAAAACTACTTCACGTTTGTATGATTTAAAAGAAATTGTGTTTTCTTATTTATTAGATTCTAAAATGTTCTGCTTCTGCTGGTACGTCATCGGTGCTGTTGCTGGATACTTTCTGCTAAAATGGCTTCTCAGGCTTGTCAAGATAAGCGACTACAGCAACAAGTACGTCTTCATCACGGGTTGCGACACGGGGTTCGGCCACATGCTGGCTAAACGACTGGATGGGCTCGGCTTTCACGTGTTCGCCGCCTGCTTCACCGAGAAAGGAGCAGACGACACAAAAAAGGGCGCGTCGTCCAGACTGATAACGATATCTCCCGTTGACGTCACCAAGGAGGAGAGTATCCAGAAAGCTTTGCAAGAGGTGGAGTCGAAACTCCCGACAGATAAAGGTACTAACACAAATTGTAACATAACATAGGTGGGTTCAAGGGGGCGAGACGTAGGTCAGTGGTAAAGTGCTCGCCTCATACGCCGTCGGTCTAGGATCGATCCCCGTCAGTGGTCCAACTGGGCCTCTTCTCGCTTCTAGACAGTGCACCACGACTGGTATATTAAAGGATATGGTCTGTGGGATGATGCATATAAAAAATCCCTTGCTACTAATGGAAAACTTTAGCAGGTATCCATGTTTCCTCTAAGACTATATATTTCAAAATTACGAAATGTTTGATATTCAATAGCCGATGTTAATAAAACAATGTGCTTTGGTGGTGCCGTAAAACAAAACAAACTTTAGGTTGGTTCAAGTGCTGACAACCCCCCCCCCCAAAAAAAAAAAAAAAAAAAAGAATAAAAACAACAAAAAAACCAAAAAAAAAAACAACAAAAAAAAAAAAAAAAAAAAAAAAAAACCCACACCAAACAAACAAAAAACAACTAACAAAAGCAACAAGAAAAACAACGAAACCCTGAGCTTCTCCTTAAGATTGCATGTGGCCCGCATTTATTTGCAGGTAGCCTGTGGGAGGCGCAAATAAAAGATCCCTTGCTACCTGTCGTAAAAGAGTAGCCTATGTGACGACAGCGGGTTTCCTCTAAAAACAGTGTCAGAATGACCATATGTTTGACGTCCAATAGCCGATGATAAAATCAAAAATCAATGTGCTCTAGTGGCGTCGTTAAATAAAACAAACTTTTTTTTTATTTGCAGGTAGATTAAATGGGAGGTCCTACACTTTTTATTGGTGCACTACCTGTGTTTTGATGCACTGCTTATATCAGTTTTATTAGTAAATGTGAACATTATTGGCAATAAGAACTGATTTGGTCTAATGAAATCTTAACAGCAAAGACAATACTACTGCAATTGATATAGCATCACTGACATCGGGGGGGGGGGGGGGGGGGGGACGTGGTTAAAGGCATACTGTCACGGATTTAAGGACCTTATTTCTCTAAAAATGGATAATAAATAAAAATTACATTCACTGTTGGAAACCAAATCTAGCTATTGCATCACCTTAACTGAACCATGATGGAATGAAATCCATGTCAACCATCTCGGCAATTTTAGTTTTTGAATTATGGACCATTGCCATAATTCAATTATTTTTTGCAAAATATCATTAATAAATGGAGTATGGTGGTTATGAAGATGGTTGAATAAAGTACATTTTGGGACAAATCAAATTATTTTTGTTCAGGTAATACTTAGTTAGACTATTAAATAGGTCAGTGGTCTGTGACAATATGCCTTTAAGCCATCGGAAATATGGCTGGTAGGTACTAAGTTCGCAGCCCGGAACCGGCTTCCACCCATAACGAGTGTTAACGACTCAGTGGGTAGGTATAAAACGACTACACTCACTAACCACTAACAATTAACCCTCTGTCCTGGACAGACAGCCCAGATAGCTGAGGTGTCTGTCCAGGACTGCTTGCTTGAACCGTAAATATATATATATATATATGACATATATAAGGACGGAAATCAGTTGAAATGAAAGGGAATGACATAGCATCGACCGAGAATTAACTAGGTCTATCCGCAATGTATTTGATACTGATGACAGACCTAGTTAATTATCGGTCGACAACAGAAAAGCATAAAACGTCTTACAATACTAGTTATAAGCTGTACTTAAAATAATTTTCTTTGTGTTATCTCGCACAATCTGGATTCACGTGTCCTCTTGTGTTTTAATTGTTACATGATTAATCCTGACCACTTTTAATAGTGAGCATTAATGTTAACTTAGGATAAGCACAGCTCCATTTATATAACTACTGTATTTAAGTAGATTTGCTTCAGTTTTAATAGAAATATATGTTCAGTCATTTGGCCAAATGGTTTGATGCCATTTAAGGTATATATGTGGCTGAGAATGGTATTATTCTAAATAAATATCTACCATGCTATGCTTTTTTGCTAAATACAATTACCAGGGCCGTACATAGCGGTAAAGAGCTAACAGGTGAGAAAGAAATATACCCAGAAGTGACCGTTTTAGTTTAAAATGCCTTTTTTTTTTTTTTACCTGAAGAAAGCCCCATATGAAGCAAAGCGGAGGGAGTGGTGGGGCACTGCCCCTCTTCTCTGAAAGTAATGCATTCCTCCCCCAGTAGAAAGGCAAATTACAATATTACTGCTCCCCGCCAGATGCTCTCATTTTCTAACAACCATGTTACTGTGCCATAATAATAATAAAAAAACATGTTACTGCTTCCCTATCTACGTTAGTGTAGACACGACCATCGGATCACAGTGTTATGCCTTCGTTAATGCAGCCATCATTGCTGGATTGGTATTATCAGTAGTTTGACAACTAGTGACCCAAAACTGGTGTAACAAAGGCCGTGGCATGTACTATTCTGTCTGCGGGATGGCGCATATAAAAGATCCCTTACTGCTAATCGAAGAGAGTAGCCCATGGAGTGGCGACAGCGGGTTTCCTCTCTGAATATCTGTGTGGTTCTTAACCATACGTCCGACACTATATATCCTAAATAAAACGTGTTAAGTGCGTCGTTAAATAAAATAGTTCCTTCCAGTACTTTGACCAACCCTGGGACAACATCACGGCACCTTACCTACCGGTGTAGGCGAGTCTTCCCTGGGTTTTCATGCCACGACCAGAAGCGGTCAGGCCCTATGGGCAACCTAGGGAGACACCCCGGCATCAAATAGGTCTAATTAACGAGCTACTCTCGACTCACTAGAATCAAAACCTATGTTAGCTCTTTATCTTTCTTTTTTGACCGACCCCTCAAAACTGCGCCAAATTTCCTTAATCAAAATTGCGTACCTTTTCTCTTTGGCATTTTTTGCTCCTTCAAAATTCCATAGCACCACTACCCACCCACCCGCCTGTTACCGACCACGGTCGGGCTACTGGTGCTCCCTTGCACCTGCGAGTGCAGGCGGTCCTTCCTCCTTCCCATCCCCACATTTCCTGTCCTGGACAGAGGAGCCGGCCAAGGCAACAGCTTGCTCTGAATGTGCACGTAAAGCACTATGACCTGACTTGACCTAGTTTGACCAAATGACTTGTTTGACTCGTTGTAACATTGTGTAATTCTTTTAATCCCATTGCGACAGGTCTGTGGGCGATTGTGAACAACGCTGGGATCGCTGGCCCCATGGGGTATATCGATTGGTTCACTCGCAAACACTACGAATCGGTGCTGGCTGTCAACCTGTTTGGCGTGATCGAAGTTACCCGTATTTTCCTACCGCTTATTCGAAAAGGCAAAGGTCGTGTTGTCAACATTGCAAGTTTTCTCGGAAGAATAGGAATTCCACCAATGCCGTACACAATATCTAAATATGGCGTCGAAGCTTTTTCCGATTGTCTAAGGTGTGTGTTAATTCATTGCCATCCAGCCACTATACAATGTTAGGTTTGAAGGTGTACAGAACTACATAGTTGTATTGGTTAAATACATCCACATTAAATATATTCATATGCGTGTTGGGCGTGGGTTGGGTTGTTGAAGTGGGGCTGCAACAAATCCTTTCAGACTAGGGAATTGAGGGTATGGTGAAATAGGGGCTCTTAAAACTATATGAAGTCAAATTCCTTCTGATCTTCTAGTACAATGCATATTATCCAGAAGTTACCCTTTTTTTCTCTAGTGGCATCTTTTCCACATCAAGGTTTGTTACCATTTGTGATGAGTTACTTAAGAGAAGTAAAAATAACTCTGTCCCATTATAGAAACTTAAAGAAAATTCTCTTCTTAACTGTTTAAGGAGTTTTAGACGATTAACTACTCAGTTGCCCCCCGAAACAAAAAATTCTAGCTACGGCCCTGATCTGTACACTTCAAATTTGGATCCTGGTATTTTAATTAGAAAGCAATAATAGCCGAACTCGTCTTACTCTGAATTTCTTTTCAGACGGGAACTGTATCATCAGGGTATTTCTGTGCACATTCTGGAGCCAGGATATTTCAGAACAAACATTTTGGACAGGAGCACCTTAAAAGACAACATGCGACGAAACTTCAGTGAACTTCCACAAGACTTGCAGGAGTATTATGGCAAAAAATATTTGGAAAACGGTAGGCAACGTTAATCATAGAACTGCTTCTGTATTATGCAGTTTTGTAGGTTTCTAATGCAAGTTATTAGCTATGTTCCTCTACCATTTTATACCATGCAAGCACGTTGCGCGGGAAGAAACCTTAGCCGTGTGGCCATCTTACTATTGGTTAGTAAGACAAGCCGACGTAGTAGCCTTACAACCCAGACGTGTGACCCCACGTATAGCTGGAGCTAATACTAGATGTACGAAACTCAAACACAAACCCACCACCTACCAGCTTTATAACCGTAAGCGTGTACAATAAATTATTCACGGCGGAGGGGGTTCCAACGATGGCAAGGCACATTTGTATAGGGGTTTGGGTCATGCTTCCTCTGAATAAATATTTTTAAAATCGTTATTGTCCATGTTATTTGTCCCGCAGGAACCAAGGGTCTAAAACATTTACTATTGTATGCCATACTATTGTTTGTCGCGATATGTACAGTAAGAAAATGGGTCGGGTCGTAGGTACAGGGGCGATGTTTAGCATCCCCAGCGAATATAATATTATGTTTCATTTATAGTCAAGTATTATACACAGTAGAATCTTTTAATCCCTTATACTGCCTTTAAGTACGCAACAATGGGTACATTATGACTTAATGTACAATATATAATACACATATTGAATCTGTTTACCATGAAATAACATATATTAGGCCTACTTCACGCTTACCACGTAATATCTCGATCTGTGTGTGCAATCATGTAAAGCCCCAGTCACACTGTCAAGGATCAGGACGCCGGGTTAGCCACGGATACGACTCGGCATCATTCGTCACAATCCGTTGTGGTCCGTATTAAATCCCTGATCAATCGTAGTAGTACTTGTGTATCCGTGAAAATTTTGAGCATGTCCAAAAATTCATCACGGATCGAACAACCGTAGTACATCCTTAATGATCCGTAGAAGAACGTAATAATCCGTTCTAATCCGTAATAAACCGTACTTAATCGGAATAATCCCCCGGCCACACTGTCAAGGATCAGGACGCCGGGTTAGCCACGGATACGATCCGGCATCATTCGTCACAATCCGTTGTGGTCCGTACTAAACTGTACCGATTTGTAGCGACTCGTAGCGCTCCACGTTGTCAACTAACCCCTATCCTTAATAATCCTTGGTTTATCCATGGGCGTACATAGGATTTTGAAAAGGGGGGTTCCAAAATAGATTGCAGATATTGGGCATATATTTCTATGTTGACTTTTGAAAAGGGGGGTTCCAAAATAGATTGCAGAGATATTGGGCATATATTTCTATGTTGAGTAAATATAATAATGTCAGATATCAATGTCAGATATATTAAATTATAAAAAAAGCGATTTCGGGGGGGGGGGGGGGGGGGGTTCGGTCGAACCCATCGAACGCCCATGTTATCCGTCGAAAACCGTAGACCACTATTCGGGTTCATCCGTCGTGGATCAGGCCAGACGATCCTTGACAGTGGGACCGGGGGTTAACAACAGCAATGTTATTCATTTGTTTAATGGGTATTTTGTTTTCAGGAATTGAAGTAATCGATTTTGTGTTGGACAAGGTTGCCAGCCCACACACCCACAAAGTTGTGGATGCTTACACACACGCAATAACGGCCAGGTTCCCCAAACACCGTTACCTGGTGGGCAACGATATCCAGGTCTTCAGACTGGTGTGGAACCTTCCAGAATGGCTGAGTGACTGGCTTCTGACATTACAGACAGCGACACCTGCCGGAGCTAAATGAAACAGGGTCCAAAGCTTGCTAACATTAACTGGTTACTGTCTTATGACACCGACTTTATTAAACCCGTAGGAACCGGGGGTGGGGTGAGGTGGGCCTTGGCTCTCCCCTCTCACTCGAGGACGAAACTGGATGCATTTTTTGCTCTACTCTACATAAAGGTAAACATAAGACAGCCCCCCCCCCCCCCCCTCCACCTCAGATATCGTTCCTACGGACCTGTTTATCCTGTGATGGTTAAAATGGCTATTGCCACATTTGCAATCAGGAGCCGATATCTTAAGACAGTAACCGGTTATTATTATTTATTTTTGTTAAATTTATTCTACATAATACAAAACATATATGAAAGTTATTATTTATTTGTAAAGACACTGCTGAGAGCGGTGTGCTTCAAGCAGTGAAACTTGTTTGAAATAATGCTCAAGTTTTGTATGCACTTTGATTCTTTTTACATTGTCACTTGGTAACGGTTATTTTATACTTATCCAAGAAGATACTAAAATGCAGTCTAAATGTGACCAATAACAGAAGTTGGCTGCTCAAACCAGGTCAATATGAACAACACTGGGTGGAAATGGTAAATGTGGACTACTTCAACATTTGTGCAGTTTGGTTGTAGTTATGGACAAGTTCGAAGAAATGTTGCACAATGGATATATTTGTAATTTATAGAAGTATCAAATTGCTCACTATCGGATTTCGATGTTTTGTTTTTGATGCGTATACATTATATTGTTTTCACTTACTTTTTAAATATAATAATGAAACGGAGTAAACAGCGACCCAGACACACATGACTGGTGTATTACTGGGGTCAGTTTGGTGTCGGTGTCCTCCTTTGGGGGGGGGGCATGTCGGTTGGTGGGCTGGTGGGATCGGGTTCTGCACTTTGTTCCTGGCTGGAGGGCCGAGTTCCGGATGTGTTTAGGTTGGATTAAATTATTTTTATTAGTATTTTAATCTTCTTTTTTTAAAAAGGGCATATCAATTGTGTAATTTTTATTGTTTTATTTACCTTTTTTGAAATGCCCAGTCAAAAATAAGCGTCACACTAAATTAACTAAAACTATTTTTTGTATATAAATACTATAGGTTATTTGAACGACGCATGAAATTTCCCCCCAACCCCATTTTTATAAATAATTCAAAATTGACCCATTAATAAGTAATTTTTCTGTCCCACACTCAACCACTGGCCATGTCAGAGATTGGGTGTGGGAGAGACGTGCCGAACCTTAATTAGATAGCGGCACGTTAATAGAGTTTACGAGTACGAGTATAAAAAAAAGAAAAAAGAATATGCCACTATTTACGGGACAGGATTTAGCTTAGTCATTATATTATAGCACTTTCCTGGGGTGCTTTGGTGGTACGTGTGTCTTGTATCAACAGTTATCTCAACTCCCAAGTCTCTCTGCCATTTTAAAAACACTAAAACAGATTACCACCTGTATTGTTTGTAATTGCTACATATATGATAAATTAATGTTCTAAATGATCCTATTCAACACACTTTGTTGGCTAACATATACACAAACTATTCTACTTCTAATTTCTTTGCACTGGCCTCGGTGGCGTCGTGGTTAGGCCATCAGTCTACAGACTGGTAGGTACTGGGTTCGGATCCCAGTCGAGGCATGGGATTTTTAATCCAGATACTGACTCCAAAACCTGAGCGAGTGCTCCGCAAGGCTCAATGGGTAGGTGTAAACCACCAGTGATCCATAACTGGTTCAACAAAGGCCATGGTTTGTGCTATTCTACCTGTGGGAAGTGCAAATAAAAGATCCTTGCTGCTAATCGGAAAGAGTAGCTCATGTAGTGGCGACAACGGGTTTCCTTTCAAAATCTGAAGCCATATAATTGTAAATAAAATGTGTTGAGTGCGTCGTTAAATAAAACATTTCTTTATTTATTTATTTCTTTCTTTCTTTCTAATTTCTTGGCAACACACAACATAACCATCTGATCAGTTACATACAAACCTAATACAAGGCACGGCCACAATGAAATGATTGACTTCAGCACACACAACATTATGGATGTTACACGTGCAGTTCAATACTCTCTAGCAAACAATACACATGGTATTTAACAGTGGCAAAACTACAATGTGATAAGCAAAGTTCTCCATACAGTTTGGTTTTGATATGCTGAATGAAAATTTCATGTGGTAATCAAGATATCTGTAAATTGGACCTTTATAGTTTTGGGAGATACACAGATTAGTTTTGGGGGATACACAGATTTCAAAATGGTGTAGTTTGAAAAAGGGAAATAATACTTTTTGAGCAACCAAGATGACATGGCAACAAAACAAATTATAGCAGATATTTTTAATAGATAATTATTTTCTTTAAAAATAAACAACAAATGATTTTGAATTTGAAAATGCATGTTTGTAAATGGATTTTTTCTTTTCTGTTTATTCTGCACCCACAGCTTAGATCCCTCCTCCTCATAGTTTACAGTTTATTATTACATTTACAGTCAGACCTCACTTTAATGACCAGCTTTACTGTGGCATTTACACCATCTTACCAAACATTGTCAGGAACAAACATACATCAATGTAATTTTGTTCATTACACCAGAATTAACTTTCTGACATCAACAGTACAAAGTGGGAACAAATGTACAGTATCCAACTTCTTAAAGTACCGCTTTACATAATCAAAGATGTTGAATGGAATGGATGCACTCAACACATTTTAATTATGGTTATATGGTTAAGGACCACACAGATAAAGAGAGGGGAAACCCGCTGCCACTTTACAATGGGTTACCCTTTTTGATTAGCAGCAAGGGATCTTTTATGTGCAGCATCCCACAGACAGGATAGTACATACCACATCCTTTGTTACACCAGTTGTGAACATAATTATGTGTTCTGTTTTTATGTCAATATATACTCTTCAAAAAAAGTAGGGAACCTGAAATATTAATGTTAATATCAACTATTAGACCAAACATACGTTTTGACCACAGACATCCTAGTAAGGAACAGTCAGGTTTGTTTATCAACACACAAAAATACATTCCATAGTTTGCACATGCATCACGCAGTTACCCCGTACACATGCATGGGGTGTCATTCTCGATTTTGACAAATTTCCAGGAAGGCTGATTAATCACTGTGGAACATTATTTCTGTCAATCGTTTTCATTCTGTTGATCACACAGTTGTTATTGTTTTGTTTTTAGTCATTTTTATTGTTTGAATTTGCAATTTACTGATAAAAAACGGTTAACTTTCAAATTCAGGGCTCGAACCTAACGGCGGCACAGACGGCAATTGCCGGCATTGAGATATAAATTGCTGTAGGCAGAGAGCATCACTGATGGCAGTTTTGTGCCTTCGATAAAGCTCCTCAACACTGGCGAAATGTATACACCTGGTGTATATTATCTGCCAATATTTAACATTTGCACATTTAAAAGATGTCTACATATAACAAGATAGCCTTTCAGTCAGGTTTATTTGCTGCAAATGTCACTTTAAAAAAAATTGCCACAGGCAGGCTCAAACTTGCCATCGAAGGGCTGTTTCACCCATTGCAATTCTTTTAAAAAATTGCCGAGGGAGACAAATTCTAAAGTTCGAGCCCTGAAATTTCTCTTCGGACCCCAATCGTCCTTCAAGATCTTTGGTGGCCATAAAACCTACTGTAATACTGAACTACTGGTTGTAATGTTTGCCCAATTAATTCACTATTAGCATGTAACCATTCCCCACAGCTAATATACCTTACAATTTTGGCAATTGTAAATTGTTATTAGAGTTCCCCTACTTTTTTCAAGAGTATATAAATGAACAGGACCGATGTCTATAGATTAATATATTGATTTAATAATGCTTTTTTTTCAAACGTATTTGTTAGTAGTGATAATAATTGCAGTGCATTATTTAAATACCTTTCAGACTGGTGTTATGATTATATTATAACAACTACTGTATTGAGCAACATTTTTCCTCGTCATTATGGCAAGGGAGATAATTCATGACAAATTCGCTATGACAATTTGATATGACAACAAAGTGCTCTAGGCACGAATATGGTGGTTGTGTGAAGGTCTAACTATATTATATTCTAGTTAATAACACCTCAGTTCCAGTGAAAGTCTGGTCGGTCAGCTCATCATGTATACAGATGGTCTCTGCTGACGGGGTTCCAATCTGACAAACAAACACACTGATTTTTCCGTCAGAATTACACACAATGTCAACAGCTGTCTCCAGCTTGAATCGAATCCCTCCTGTTACATCATTTTCAGACTGCGACGTTGACACCACTGTTTGATGTGTTCTGTCTTTATCTACGGAGATTTTAGACAACAGTTGAGCACCTATAAAATATCAAGATTCTAGAAAGATAATTAAGTTTTTATTTTAAGCTTCAGTTCAAGAATCTATTTAAATATTACACAAGTGACTATTGATGCACAAATGTACACTAATTGATGTAAAATACTGACAGGAGAGAAAATACCAGGCTGATAGTATTGTGATAAGAACAGAAAGGAAAGAACTCGGGGTAGCCCACTAAAGTGAAAAATCAACTTTTGGTAGCTCACATAAGTTAGTTTGTTTTGTTTAATGACACCACTAGAGCACACTGGCTACTGGATGTGAAACATTTGGTAATTCTGATATATAGTCTTAGAGAGGAAACCCGCTACATTTTTTCATTAGTAGCAAGTGATATTTTATATACACCATCACACAGAGAGGATAGCACATACCACAGCCTTTGATATACCAGTCATGGTGCACTGGCTGAATTGAAAAATATCCCAATGGGCCCAACGATGGGGATCAATACTAGACTGACCATGAGTGCTTTACAACTGGGGTATGTCCTGCCCCAGCTCACATAAATATAGCATTGTAAAACTATGAATAACAGAGTCCGAATGATCCATTTTAAATGTAAGATACTGCAAAGAGTAACCAAGACACTAATACCTTCTTCATTTGGGGGACGATCAAAGATTCCTTCAACATCTGTTAAAAACACAACTCTATTCACATGCACTTCTTTACATAAAGTCTGAAAGTAAAAAAATTAAATTTGGTTATTGCTATCAGCAGAATGTTGAAATCTGAAAATTTAATGGTTTAACAAGTACATTTAACTTTTTATTATTACAGGCTTGAAAATAAACAAACCTCATTTGAGAATATTTTTACCATAATCTATATTTAAAAACAATTCTGAGAAAAGGTAAGAGCTGCCAAGCTTTTTTTTTTAAAGGGACATTCCTGAGTTTGCTGCAATTTTTAAGATGTTATCGACTAAAAGAGACTTTTTAATGATTGTAATTACATATCAAATATATTTTTCTGCATAAAATATTAGTGGCTGTATATTAAACGTGTTTCTGATCGTTCTAATATTTGTATTAGGTTAAAATGTCATTTTATTTCCTAAAATATAATTTTTTCGTACGTACAAAATTATTTGAAGACAAAATCCAGTTTGGGCTTCTTACAAATATTAAGATGACCAGAAACACATAGAATATACAGACACTGATATTCTAAACAAGAAAATATATTTAATATGCAAGTTTAATCGTAGAAATATTTTATTAGTCGGAAACATCTTACAATGCAACAAACTCAGGAATGTCCCTTTAAAGTAGATCTTCCAACAAAAAGATAAATGTTTCTAAATAATCTAACTAGAAAGCAAGTCTGGGGGTCTTGTCAGAAAGAAAAGGAATTTCAGCCCAGCACATTTAACAATGGCTGTTAGGTGCCTGATATACTGTAATTGTGACACTTGGTCACTGGTCCTGTCCTTATAAAACTTTCCGAGCCTAAGACTCGAATGTCTAACAATGTGTTGAGACTTTAACATCATATCAACAAATGCAAATCACGTGTGTGTGCATTCAATAAAGATTTTAGTCCAGGCTAAAATTTTATAAGCATGATCCAGGACTAGACAAAGTGAGGAAAAAAAAACCCACTGTAAATTTCCAGAGACTGCTATTACCAATAAGATGAAAAGGAAGCCTTTGTATTTCTCCACAGGGGCAATTCCATGCAAACATCAACCTCAGGGTGAAAATCCAAACCATACTTTGTGATTATTGTTTATTGTTAGTTTGCAAGGCCAAACCAGATAACTAAACCCTACTGCATAATACATCTATGTATCCTGTTACTCAGTATTTCAGCTACGTAACATTATCTTGAATGGACGGGAAAAATGCTACATTGCAAAGGCTGTAACTTTATCAACATATATAAAAAACTGTTAGCAATTAAACCAAATTAGAGGTGTTCATCAATGGTCTAAATATCAGTCTCCAGAACTGTATAAACAACGGTTCGTTATATTTTCATATTTCAGTCATACCATGCCTTTTTCAGGGCTAGTTTTACAAATGTTATGCATGCTACTTTCACAAAACAAAAGGTTTTTTTTACTGCAGAAATCTGAAAGAAAATTTGGTGACAAGCTGGATTCTCGGTTAGCATCTAGTTATGGCTTCTAGCAAAAAAGATTAATAAAAAATTATTAGCCCTTTTCCCACAAAATATGTTAAAGGGACATTCCTGAGTTCGCTGAAATTTTTAAGATGTTATCGACTAACCGAGACTTTTTAATGATTGTAATTACATATCAAATATATTTTTCTGCATAAAATATTAGTGGCTGTATATTAAATGTGTTTCTGACCGTTCTAATATTTGTACTAGGTTAAATTTAATTTTATTTCCTAAAAACAATTTTTTCGTATGTACAAAATTATTTGAAGACAAAATCCAGTTTGGGCTTCTTACAAATATTAAGACGATCAGAAACACATTGAATATACAGACACTGATATTCTAAACAAGAAAATATATTTAATATTGAAGCTTAATCGTAGAAATATTTTATTAGTCGGAAACATCTTACAATGCAGCAAACTCAGGAATGTCCCTTTAACACACATGACATCCTGGACAAAATTTGTCTTGTTCAGATTTGTAATGTCATTAGTTTTTCTTACTGTATGTACATGTAGCTAGATGTCAGGACAATTTAGAATAGATGGGTTTTTTTTTTTTTTTTTTTTTTAAATTAATGTCAATGAATGGAAGTTAGAAGAAACAATGATGTCAAAAATAAATTATAATCTTGTTAATTTTAAAACTTTATGAAACCATTGATAAATAATGAAGAAAGAAAGAAAGAAATGTTTTATTTAACGATGCACTCAACACATTTTATTTACGGTTATATGATGTCAGACATATGCTTAACGACCACACAGATTTTGAGAGGAAACCCGCTGTCGCCACTACATGGGCTACTCTTCCGATTAGCAGCAAGGGATCTTATTTGCACTTCCCAAAGGCAGGATAGCACAAACCATGGCCTTTGTTGAACCAGTTATGGATCACTGGTCGGTGCAAGTGGTTTACACCTACCCATTGAGCCTTGTGGAGCACTCACTCATGGTTTGGAGTCGGTATCTGGATTAAAAATCCCATGCCTCGACTGGGATCCGAACCCAGTACCTACCAGCCTGTAGACCGATGGCCTACCACGACGCCACCGAGGCCGGTCAGGTAAATAATGAAGACCTGTTGTTATGCAATGAGTTGAGGTATAATGTCACACCCACACACACACACACCCACCCAAGACAACTTCCAAGTCAGCGAAGAGGATAAAGGGACATTCCTGAGTTTGCTGCATTGTAAGATGTTTCTGACTAATAAATACTTATTTCTATGATTAAACTGACACATAAAATATATTTTCTTGTTTAGAATATCAGTGTCTGTATATTCAATGTGTTTCAGGCCATCTTAATATTTATAAGAAGCCCAAATTGGAAATAAAATGAAATTTTACCTACTACAAATATTAGAATGATCAGAAACACGTTTAATATACAGCCATTAATATTTTATGCAGAAAAAATATATTTGATATGTAATTACAATGGTAAAAGTCTCTGTTAGTCGATAACATTTTAAAAGTGTAGCAAACTCAGGAATGTTCCTATAAGATTCTTCAAGATGTTAATTCTAATCAGAATGACACACAAGCTCGTATAATAATCTCTATTTATGTGAAATATTGTGCCATAAAAAAGATGTCATTGCCTGGTCGGAAATGAAACAAAAAGACACCCCCCACCAAACAAAAAAACCCAACAACCCAAAAACAAAACAACAAACAATCCCACAAAAACATAAGGAAAAAGAAAATCAGAAGCACAACCCCCCCTCCCCCAGACATGGACAATACGTCAAGCTAGGAGAATTGATCCTCCAACCTATCACACTTAAGGTGAACTCTTCCACTGAGCTACATGTACATCCAACCCTGACAGAGAGGATTCCCCGACAGAAAGGATTCCCCGACAGAAAGGATTCCCCAACATACATGATTCCCCAACAGACGGGATTCCCCGATTCCCCAACAAACCAGATTCCCTGACAGACCGGATTCCCTGACATACAGGATTCCCTGCAGACGAAGTGAAGAGAAAGAAGTAGAGTTACATGTATGATTGTGTCTCCACTCAGAATACAGCAGCCCAGTTTGGTGTCTTGAACGCAGTCTCCATGAATAACAGGCACAAAACCGTCCTTCAGCAGAGACGCCACGCTAGGTACGCCATGTTGTTTCACAGCTTTGTTTTCTGTAACCCACTGTCCACACGGCTGAAAATAATGAATAAATATCAAAATGAATGAACATACATGTATACGTGAATATACAAGCATTCTGAGAGTACTGCTAAAACAAAACAAATCCTATACCAAACCCAAGAAACTTTCACATACATGTATACTAGTAATCTCTGACATTGGACGGTCATAACTGTCAAACATAGGCAAATCCCTAGATGAAAGACAAATGTGATCGGTAATATTCAAAATTGCAAAAAACAAAGTCTGGAAAACCATGTGAGTCAAATGGATGGACATACATACATACATACATACATACATACATGTATATGGACAGAGAGAAAGGCAGGGAAAATCAAGAAAGGAATATCAGACAGCAATTTCTGAATTAGAGCTGCTTAGTAATGATGAAGTATTTGAGAAGTATTAAAAACTCATTAATAGCCCTTTTTTTTCTTTTATTTGGAAAACTACATGTAAAGTCCGAACTACATACATGTAGCTAACAATTAGTACAATAAATGATTCTCTTACCTTTAATTACTGTTAAATTTTCCACGCATTTTGTACAGACAGAAGTCTTGAAAAAGCCATCACACTGACACAGATTCCACATATTAGATGATAACCAAGTCACCTATATCGACTTTGCTGAGATGGCATAGGGCAAAAAGCATGTCATTTAGTGCTGGTTGCCATTTAGGGAAAACTCTTCAAGAGGTGTGAAAGGATGTGATGTAATCGAACAACGTCATAACATGTGTTGTGGTATAAAAGCATTTGCGATGACGTCACGTACTTTGGAGGCTTCCACCTCTTTTGTCCTAGATGATCCTAGCAAAGTCAAGATAGATGACATGTTTATCATCTAGAATGTGGAATTTGTGTCTTGTAATGTTTTTTTTTCACGATTTCTGTCCAGACAAAATGTACGTAAAATCTATTGGTAATTAAAGGTACAATGTAGAAGACTAATTTACTATACTTAATATTTTGAAAGTGTTTAGTTTTCCAAATAAAAGAGAAAAAAGGGCTATAAATGAGTTTTTACTATTTCTCAAATATTTTATCATTACTAAGCAGTTAATACAAGGATGAAATGGGGTGGACAAAATAAAATGGGACACTTACATATTTCATTTAAACATTTCAGTTTCTTACCGAGCATCCAACAGCAGGAACCCCTAAAGACAGTAGACTATCCACAATCAATGAGTTCAACTGAAAAATATAACAAAGTAAATAAGCATCTAATTTTACTTAAACTGGATCACTGTGAACTGCAAACATCTGTATGAAACAAATACTCTAACTCTACTCTCTGCTGATCGAAAAAGAGTAGTCCATCAATGTTTATGTGGTCCTTAACCATATGTCTGATGCCATATAACCATAAATAAGATGTTGAGTTCATCGTTAAAAAACCCAGTTCCTTCCTAACTCTACTCTCAGTTTGCACAGACTGATAGATCATATGACCTATGAATCAAAGGATTGGATGGACGAACGTCTGATGCATGAATGAATGAATGAATGAATGAATGTTTAACGACACCCCAGCACGACACCCCAGCACGACACCCCAGCACGAAAAATACATCGGCTATTGGGTGTCAAACTATGGTAATGCAAATAAATAAAGTGATGATCAACATCAATATAAAAATTCAAGGTTCAAACAAAAACAGTGTAAAGAACTGTGCAAAAATACAAATACAAATATCAAAGAATTTTACGGACACCGAATTTTACTCTAAACTTCAATTTGTGCTGTATTGGCCATTCTCAAAGAGAATGTTACACCCCTGCACCACAGTGAGGTTACAGCACACGCAGGGGCGTCTGATGCAGTATGTCTCATAAGACAAGAGGCTGGCTGGCTGGCTGGATTGACTGATGGATGAATGAATGAATAGATGGATGGATGGATTGATTGATGGATTGATGGATGGATGGATGGATGGATGGATGGATGGATGGATGGATGGATGGATGGATGGATGGATGGATGGATTGACTGAGTGACAGATGGTATGATATATGAATCATATGATAAATGGATAAATGGATGAATGGATGGATGGATGGAAGGATGGATGGATGGATGGACGGACAGACAGATGAAATGATACATCAATCAACAGATAGACAGATTTCTAATATGACAGATGCATGGATGAATGAATGGATGGTTGGATAGATTGACTGGCTTACAGATGATATGATCTATGAATCAATGACTGACAAATTTCTGATGCACTAAATTTCATATGACAGATGGATTGATGGATGGATCAATGGATGGATGACTGAATGAATGAATGAAATAATTAAGTATACAAGTAAATAAATAGACAGACAGACAAACAGATACATACAGACAGACAAGACAATTTGATCGATAGATACATGTAGATAGATGGATAAAATATTTTCAAATGCTTTCTCTTTAGTATAAAAATATTTTAAGTTTTAGAAAGTGATTTGTTCTATAGAACACAGACAACTACAAGTTTCTAAAGTAAGACCTTGAGAACGGACTTCCTCGTCACACAGAAGCCGTGTTTGACCACCGCTGCCGCCTTGTCATCAAGATGTCTGTAACCTTCATTGACCTTCAAGTTCTTCGCATGGTGGTGACCAAACGATCTGGGTCCAAAAGAAAGAAAGAGTTAAAGCTTGTTTTGATAACATCACCACTAGAGCAGAATTGTTAATTCTTCAATTATTCATCAGCTAGTGGATGTCAAACACTTAGCCATTCTAACACATGGTCTTAGAGGAAACCCACTACATTGTTTCCATTAGAGCAAGGGATGTTTGACATGCACTTTCTCACAGACAGGACACCAGATACGACAGATGTGGAGAACTGGTTGGAATGGGAGGAAACCCACTACATTGTGTACATTAGAGCAAGGGATGTTTGATATGCACTTTCTCACAGACAGGACACCAGATACGACAGATGTGGAGAACTGGTTGGAATGGGAGGAAACCCACTATATTGTGTACATTAGAGCAAGGGATGTTTGACATGCACTTTCTCACAGACAGGACACCAGATACGACAGATGTGGAGAACTGGTTGGAATGGGAGGAAACCCAATTAGCGAATAGGTCCACCAAGGAGATTCGATCCTGTTAACAAGTTCCTCAGGCAAGCGCTCTACCCACTGAGCTAGACCGGGCTTGGTGGCATCGTGGTTAAGCCATCGGTCTACAGACTGGTAGGTAATGGGTTCGGATCCCAGTCAAGGTATGGGATTTTTAATCCAGATACCGACTCCAAACCCTGAGTGAGTGCTCTGCAAGGCTCAGTGGGTAGGTGTAAACCACTTGCACCGACCAGTGTTCTATAACTGGTTCAACAAAGGCCATGGTTTGTGCTATCCTGCCTGTGGGAAGTGCAAATAAAAGATCCCTTGCTGCTAATCGGAAAGAGTAGCCCATGTAGTGGCGACAGCGGGTTTCCTCTCAAAATCTGGGTGGTCCTTAACCATATGTCTGACGCCATCTAACCATAAATAAAATGTGTTGAGTACGTGTGTCGTTAAATAAAACATTTCCTTTTCCTTTCTACCCACTGAGGTAGGTCCTGCCAGCTGGTTGCAACGGAATATGAGGACAAGATATCAGGAAATTCAACCTTTAGAGAATACTCAGCGAGCTACAAGGCAATACCGTTTATCTTG
Organism: Gigantopelta aegis; assembly: GCF_016097555.1. Classification (NCBI taxonomy): domain Eukaryota; kingdom Metazoa; phylum Mollusca; class Gastropoda; order Neomphalida; family Peltospiridae; genus Gigantopelta; species Gigantopelta aegis. The sequence goes on along the minus strand of NC_054707.1, from coordinate 45,443,947 downwards.
CCTGAGTAAATTGGTATTGACAACATCAATTTATGAGTGCAAGATAAACAGTATTGCCAACTAGTGAGTTGAGTATTCTGTTTATTACCCATTTTTAATCTTTATCATTTTATGGAAGATTTTTAAATGATACTGTTATTTAAAACAAGTTTGCAGGCTGAGAACAACAGACAGTGTTGCGTCATAGCTGTGACATGCATACACATGTAGTTAGTTGTTGAAATGACTGCCACCATGGAAACTATTCTTACACATAACTTGACATAAACAGTTGTTTGTTGTTGCCTAACAGCTGCTGTGTCAAAGCCTATAGTGAAGCACAGATGACATCGAAACATATCTAGGGGAAGAAATGTTGTTTTTTCTTTCCCAAGGGAAAGATCACTTTTCTTTCCTCACTTCTCTCTGCCCCCATGGGTAATAATATAAAATATGGTACAGATTATTATGCATTTAACATTATAATGTACATAACAATAGACTTATATTAAATATGGAAATAGAAAGAAACATGTCGTTTCCAGTACGGTACATTCAAAAATGCACTGATTCTCAATTTTACAATTAATTAAATCTCAAAGTAAATTTTTGTGGTTTTGTTATTAAATAAGAATATTTAGCTCCATCCACTGAATAAATGCATTATAAAATCATAGATAAACTGTAGGGGTGACAGGGTAACACTATTTCCATAATAATATTTGCAGTGTTATTGGAACACACTAATTATGAATTTATCTTTAAAATAGGGGAGACAACCTCACTTCTCAATGACTGGATCAATCTGTAATTTAGTAGCAACTGATTTAGTACCATGTCTTCTGCCTGAGGTGAAAATTCAGGTGGTGTGTCTCGTCCTGTCTGGGCACAATGACCCATGCTGTTACTTGTATAGTAAAACAGAGCTTATATATGCGCATGCATATGTCAGCAGCTAGCTAGTAGTATTTTGATACAAAGGTCACAATTACCATATTTCTGTTACAAATTAATAACTGCTGGTTAAGCAATCTGTTACGGTGGTATCAAACATTCCTTCCCTGTCTTTCTGGGGTTGTTGAGGGGTTTGGGGGTAGAGTACGTATCACAATTATCTGATTAACATAGTTTAACTTCAGTTCATCGGTCACCTTGTGTTTGTTAACTAACCAGGGCCCTGTTCCATGAAGCGATCTTAGCCCCAAGATCACTGTAACTGCACAGCTAATATATGCACTAAAGTTGATCTTAGAGCTAAGATAACCATAACTGCACAGCTATATATGCACTAAAGTTGATCTTAGAGCTAAGATAACCGTAACTGCACAGCTAATATATGCACTAAAGTTGATCTTAGAGCTAAGATAACCGTAACTGCACAGCTAATATATGCACTAAAGTTGATCTTAGAGCTAAGATAACCGTAACTGCACAGCTAATATATGCACTAAAGTTGATCTTAGAGCTAAGATCACTTTGTGGAATGGGGCCCTGTAGACCAAATTTCACAACACAATAATATTTTATAAATGCCTATTCAGTTATAATTGTTTGGTGCTCTACTATTGTGTTGCAAATAACTATGTAAGTAATATATTTGCTTTTACCAAATTCAAAATGCAAAACACACAACCCTGTGATCCAAATTTTAGCTACTAAGAATTTTAAAAACTAAAATTTAATCCAGCTGTAATTGAAAAACTATTGCTACTTACCCGGCACCATGTACGACAATAAATGTCCTGTTGGCAAGGTAACACTGATTGAGTAAAATGGCCACTTCTGCCAAGTTGTGTGAATTGAGCATCTCTGTATAATCCTTGTGGGTTACCGCACTACCACCCAGCTTTACTATAAAGTCAACATTAAGTTCCTCTTCAGCCATCACAATATTATGCCAAAAGCAAGGTCAAGATTAATAATATTTGTACTTTAAGCTACTCAAAGAAAAGTAATACCAAAGAAACAATTTAACAGGTTTTACAGTTACATGATTTGTTTTCTTATACAGTCTTGTCTAACAGCTGACATTTGACAGCCAGTTTCAATATGCAGCAATGGTAGTTCAAAGATGTTTGTGCATGGACATCACAATTACCTGGAAGAAAAATTCTACCAGAATGGAGCTTAATTTCAAAATGGCTGTTACAATTTTGAATACAAAGGTTTACTCTTTAGTTAATTATCTTACTGTATGAATTTCAACACTGACAGAAATATCACAAATCCATGTTACTTGGAGCACATCTGTTTCAGTCTGTCTGTTTAAAACAAACAAGTCGTCTGGTGATGTCTACACATTTCAATGTAGTGGCTCTATTTAAGCTAGTTGCTGGGTATGCAAGTCTTCTGATTTGTCTCCAGATAAACCAGTAGATCTCAATGTAGTGGCTGCTTACTCCACTTCCACATGTATCCAAGTGTCAATACCTAGAAAACACACATCATACTGTTACAAATTGTCCAGACAAGAAGGTAATGATTATATAAAGGATTCGTCATGAGTATTTTTTAATATGGAAAATATCAACCGAGTCTATTATAATCGGTATTTGTCGAGGTTGATATTTTACATATTAAAAAAACACGAGCAGTGAATTTTATTTCTCCTATAACACTTTTAAAATAACATTTAATTATTTTTTTTTAGTAAATCACAGTACTAAAGTCACTGCCATCGATAATATGACGTCATCACGATCAGCACAGATTAGTTTGACGTCACGCATTTAAAAAAAATCTTTGAAAACATTACACTCAGGTACACAGGTGTTGTTGTCTTGTAAGCAAATGACCCATCCACAGCAACACATTACCTAGAGACCTTGCAAATTTGCATACCATTATTAACCGGGTTAATAAAGTAAATTATCACATGGTTTTATGACATGGATATCATTGGTAAGTTATAGGATAAAGGCAGTTATTAGTAGAACTTTGTCTAAGAGAAGATGGTGTTGGGGTCCTAACCCACCCACCCCTAATCATTTCAATAGGACAGCATTCTATCAGATCTGGGGCCTAATTCACATAGGCGGGGAGGGATGTAGCCCAGTGATAAAGAGCTTGCCTGATGCACGGTCAGTCTGGTATCAATCCCTGTCGGTGGGCCCATTGGGATATTTCTCATTCCAACCGGTGCACCATGACTGGTATATCAAAGGCTGTGGATGTGCTATCCTGTCTGTTGGACAGTGTATATAAAAGATCCCTTGCTACTAATGGAAAAAGGTACATTATGTATGTCAGAATTACCAAATGTTTGACATCCAATAGCTGAAGATTAATAAATCAATGTGCTCTAGTGGTGTTGTTAAACAAACCAAACTGCTTTTTAATGCACAAAGCTCTCTTAACAACATCAGATAATCATTGCAAATCTCTGCATCACACTACGTGAGTTGAGTGAATTAGGCCCCAGGTGCACATTCTATAGATAGTAATAAATAAACACTGGACATGCAATGTATCTTTCTCAAATTAAATTCCAATAAATATACATTAGCTATTGAGTACATTTTACTTTAATTAGATTTTATGCACACATGTCTGAATATATTTACTTAAGATCTATATGCAGGGATTTACCCAGGCGTTCTGTGGGTTCGAACATAGGCCCATTCCCAATAGAAAGTAGCACTAAAAATTCCCAATTCATGTACATGTATATATAAAATTATATATTTAATTAAGTCTGTTCTGATAAATTAATGTAACAGTGGTGTACTGCATCATTCAGTGGCCTGACACAATATCCCAAGGATGATTTACTTGTGCTAATTTTCTCAATTACATCAGACATGAGACCCTGGCAAAAAATCCTGGATAAATCTCTATGTAGATATATACTACCTGTGTGCATCTCAACTATAGTCTGTCAAAAGGAAATAAAGGAATTGGCATATTACTACAGAGCTTCTAGATTATGGTAGCCCCACTCCCATGGCTAGTGATATTCAGTGTTGGGCTAGTAAATAACTATTATAACTAGCCCGACGGCTAGTGGAGAAGAAAAAAACCCTTGTCAAATGCTGCATTAATTTTACATAGTTTTTAAATATGAATCTCCTGCCCCCTCTTTCCACCCCCAATCTATTGATTTTAAATCTCTGTCTCCCTCTTTAGATGACATATCTGATTATTACTATTAGTAAAATTGTATTTATTTAAAGTAGAGCTAGTGAATTTGTAATCATGGCTAGTACATTTTTAAAATCACTGATCCCATGGCTAGTGGATTTTTATAAAATTCTAGAAGCCCTGTACTACATAAAGTAAATAATGCTAATTATATAGGCCTACTCACATAACACCCCACATATTATTTAGTTTTAAACCAATACATACAAACTCTCATCACATTTTTTACCAAAACATTCTGTTGACAAATAATATCCATCATTTTTTATAAATTAAATACAGACACTAAAAAACGTTCAACTTCCCGTAAAATAAATAAGTAAGGAACTGAACTATAACTATAAGCATCTGACAAAAATATTACACAGGGAGAATCCCTTTAATTATCATTCACTGTGCTATCAAAGATGGAGTAGCCAATGTATTTGCTCAAATTTATGTTTGTGATAGATAATTACATACCAGTACTACATACATGTATGCGTCTATTCACCAAACCTGGGGCCCTATTTTCGAAGCCATCTTAACGCTACGAAATCGTAAAACCGTCGTAGGTTGTGACGTCACTACAGCACACGCCATAGTGACGTCATAGCTTACGATGATTTCACGATTTCGTAGGCTAAGATAGCTTCGAAAATATGGGCTCTGGTCTTTACAATAAAAATACTATGAAAATGCTAATACACATATGAATACATTTTTGTTTGGCATCTGATGACCTACAAGCGCTAACTACATATTATTAAATTATATATAGTGTATAATCTGAAACACATTAAAACTAAAAATATCATCCAAGTTAAAACTACATCTTCACCATGAAACCACTGAAAATATGTCCATTAATTACAGAGTATCTTTAAATACTGTAATGAGAATTTCCCTAAACACAATTACAGGTACAGTAAACAGAATACATCTAGATCAAGTCTGTCTTAACATGAGAGAAATGCTGTAACCTAATTTATAAATTTACACTTCTGTTACAAGCAGTTTGTACATACATGTTGTATACCAGTATATGTCTCTAAAATAGCTGTATCTTCACCATAAAAGCTGAAATCATTTATGGCTTGCTGACGTTTCAACATGACCAAGCCTATACAACCTGCAACAATAGTCCACAGAGATTTTATTAAACACCAGATGAGGGATAACACCTGTTTCCTGAAGCGGTTTTGAAAGTGCTGTAAACAATCTATTTTTTTTACCAAAAAAAATAATAATAATAATAATAATAATTTAAAAAAATAATTAAAAAATGCTAGAAATGAATGATTTCCAACAATGTCCCAAGATGAAAAACACATTGGCTACTGTGTGTAACACAACGGTATATATGACAATCAACATCAAAACATAAATTCTAAAATTACTAACTAAAACAGTGTAAACAGCTTTGAAATGTAGTCTGGATGTCCCATACATCACCACAGTATAGGGCTGAGTAGAATTAGATTTGACATCCATCAAATGCAGTAAATGCATTTGCTTTACTTGCCATATGTATGTTTGTTCCAAATATGCCTAGCAAAAGTTGAAAATAGATGGTTTACACCATATCACTAAACTAAAAGTCATCTGCACAAAGCATGAAAGCCTACACAGCTAGCACAGCCTACTAGTACATAACAATGGTACATTACACTATACTTGAAGAAACACAGGGCAGGACATAGCCCAATGGTAAAGCACTCGCTTGATGCACAGTCTGTGATCAGTCTCCATCAGTGGGGCCCATTGGGCTATTTTTTACATTCCAGGCAGTGCACCACGACTGGTATATCAAAGACCATGATATGTGCTATCCTGTCTGTGGTATGGTGCATATAAAAGATCCCTTGCTACTAATGGAAAAATGTAGCGGGTTTCCTCTCTAAGACTATATATATATATGTCAAAATTACCAAATGTTTGACATTCAATAATCAATGTGCTCTAGTGGTGTATTTGAAGAAAACTATTTTTTTGTACGTTATCCACGTATTGGGTACCATACTGTGAACACGAAGAACAATGAATAATAGTGAATTAAATTACCTTTAATTAAATAAATGTTGCATGTAACCTGGTAAGTTTCATTGTATCGGTACCAAATACATTTATATTGCCAATAATGTTAATTAATTAATGTTGACTAATAAAACTGATACAAACAGTGTGTATCGTCACACCCAGGCAGTACACCAATAAAAAAGTTTGGCACCTTACATTTAATCTACCTGCAAGAAAATGGGGATCACAAACCATTTAGGTGTGTGATGATTTTTAAAATTATTATTATTACTATGCAACCGTTATTATTGCTGAAAATAACATTTCCATGTTTATGGGTACCCGGCACTGCATAACAACTGTATTATAACAAGGAAAAGTGTACCAGTATTTATTTATTTATTAATTAAATATTTTATTGGCAATACCACATCTAAGAAATTAGCATATATATATATACCTGCTGTTAACTTGCAGACCGTGTGTTTGTTTGTGTGTGTGTGTGTGTGTGTGTGTTTTGAAACTACTGTATATCAGGTCCAAAGTGGACATTAAATGGTAGGAGTCACAAGTATGGATGGAGAAGCAACTCCTGCAATTAAGAAAACGTCCACGGCAAAAAGCAGTGGAAAAACATTTCTAATATAGTCCACAGCAAAAAGTAAAAAAAGAAGTTTGTTTTATTTAACGACACTACTTGAGCACATTGATTTTTTATCTTATCATCGGCTATTGGATGTCACACATATGGTCATTCTGACACTGTTTTTTTTAGAGGAAACCCGCTGTTGCCACATAGGCTACTCTTTTATGAAAGGCAGCATGGGATCTTTTATTTGCGATTCCCACAGGCAGGATAACACAAACCATGGCCTTTGTTGAACCAGTTATGGATCACTGATCGGTGCAAGTGGTTTACACCTACCCATTGAGCCTTTCGGAGCACTCACTCAGGGTTTGGAATTGGTATCTGGATTAAAAATCCCATACCTCAACTGGGATCCGAACCCAGTACCTACCAGCCTGTAGACCGATGGCCTAACCACAACCACAATCGGAAAGAGTAGCCCATGTAGTGGCGACAGCGGGTTTCCTCTCAAAATCTGTGTGGTCCTTAACCATATGTCTGACGCCATATAACCGTAAATAAAATGTGTTGAGTGCGTCGTTAAATAAAACATTTCTTTCTTTTCTTTACTACACAGCCGTAAACTAATTAGACGGCGACCGTGTCTATAAGACCTGGGGAAATAGCAATATTGCACGGCTGCCGTGTATATTGCCTTATCTGACATCGGTTTTTATTTTTGTTTCGGGACACTTCCGGTACTTGCACAAAGATTATAAATTACAGAATGCCACCCAAAAGAAAATCGGTAGAAAATACATCACCTTCAAAAAAATTGAAAACCAGCAACAAACAGGGTATACGGTTGTTTTTATGTAAACATCTAGTTGAAGTTAGAGGTAGTTGTGCAAACTGCAGGTTGCATCTAATTTCTAAATGCCTCGCGCCCAATCGGGGTATTCCGGGTCAAGTTCTGGAATCTAGAACGCTTCGCACAGAATACAACATAAAACCAACTGCAGCAATGCAGGGATGGATATGTGGCAGTGATTTACATCAGGCGCAACTGAACGTATATATGTACTGGTACAGGTATTTATTCTGAATAAATTAAAAACGCACCAATAAACTCGGTCATTTCCGTAAAGGTCCGTTTGTTGGTCGGAAACACTGATCGGTGCAGGGGGTGCGCAGCCTCCTCCGAACTTCAGTGTATCCTGACATTTCGGTGTTTATCATACATGAATATAAAGAACATATGCTTTTTATTGACTTTTAACAGTTGGCATTATTTATTATTTTTGTTTTTCTAGTAAAATATATAAATAACAAAAGGGGCAATCTCGTAGTTGCATGTTTATAAATTAATACTAATTTTTTGTGAAAGGTAAACATTACACCTTGAATTATTACATATTTACATTATTACAAATATATAATATATATATCCAAAATAATTTAATTTACATGTATTACTATTTTGTAAATTTATATTAAATATTATATTTGCAAAATCCAGGGTGAAGGGCTGATTAACATGAGACATAATGGTTTTAATTCAAACTAGGCCTGTATCTCTATACTCACAAAGAACTGGTTGCTATTTTAATTGATATATGATGAATATTTTTTTTATGTCCTTCATATTTTTTGCCATGAATTCTTAAGGAAACCACTGTTTACACTGAGTGGCAACAAATTACCAATCTATTCTTGACTATTGTGCAAAGAATAATTTGTAGTTATTCGACATTTGCAACTTTGAGAAAGCCCCCGTAACATCACTGAGGCACCCATAAAAACATCACTGAGGATGCTTAATTAAGATACAGTAACAAAGTTATCCAGGCTTACATGGCTGTATGGAAGGTTTTCAGCCTGTTCAACCAATGGAGCTTTCAACCCTATGTAAATGGTTGGAATTTGTTTGTTATTTAACAATGCTCTCAACACATTTTAATTATGATTATATGGTGTTAGACATTTGGTAACGGATCACACAGATAATGAGAGGGGAAACCTGCTGCCGCAACGCAATGGACTATTCCATTCAATTAGATGTAGCAGCAATGAATTTTACGTGTATATGATGCATCCCACAGACATGATAGTACATACCATAACCTTTGTTACACTGGAGCACTGGATGGAACGAGAAATTTTAGCCCAATGAGCCCAGTGGTGGGGATCAATTCTAGACTGACCCTGAGTGAAAGGTGTGTGTCCAAAGCAAAGTACAAAAGTAGATGAACACAAACCATTAATTAGCATTTACTGTAGCCTGCACTGGTGTCTAGCTGTAGTAAATACAGGCTTAATTAATTAACCACTAGCTTAGCTGGAGGAAGGGGGCATGCCCCCACTTCACACCTTTTACCCCCACAACCTTTTATATTTGCCTGTTGCCCCATAACACGAGCTATATAAACAGTGTGGGGGGCTCCCAACCAATAAAAAAAAAATCTGCTAGTCCAATATAAGAGAGTATCTGTGGGTTGTACATCTACCGATACAGGTAGGTTCATTTAATCAAGATTGTGTTTTGTACTGTAAACATTCTAGGCTCCAGCAGTCTCGGATCTCTGCTTAAAGAAGATGGATGGAACGATGTGCTGCTGTCTGAAATGAAGGAAGATTATTTTGGAGAGCTCGAAAAGAAGTTGACAAAAGAATACAAGACAAAAGAGATATTTCCTCCGTGGGACCTTCTCTTCAGTGCATTCAATCTTACCCCTTTTAACAATGTAAGGCAATTTGAAGAACCAGTAGACAAAAGCAATAGTGAGGCTCAATTTCTTCTTCTTGTTCTTTTCATTTTCATAGATATAGTGTATGGGAAACTTTCACACTACTTGAAAATCCCCTCTAATTGAAAAAGCCCCCATAACAAACAAAACCCCCCCCCCCCCCAAAAAAAAAAAAATTCTTGTACCAACCCCACCCCACCTCAAAACAAAGACATGTACAGTTTTGAGAATCACTGATTGGACCTACCATCAGATGTCTATTTAGTTTGGTAGAAACAGAGCTGATTGAACCCAAACGGTTTTCTGCCAACCTCCTCCATGTTTTAGGAGCATCGATGATAACATCACATGGCAGACCATTGTATGATGAGGCATCGTGAAACATTTACCAATATTTACACACACACCCCCCCCCCCCCCCCCATCTCCAAAAAGATAACAGAAATAAATACCAGGTATATGTTCTAGCTTACTTTATGCTCATTGAAAAATGGCAAGTGACATATTACATGATCATATACAGTTGTACATGTATAAGAGTATACCTACCAAATGATCCTATTGTGTACTTTGTCATAGCCCACCTTAAACTAGATGGTATATAGCATTTTTCGGGGCCTGCAGGATTATATATTATTTTTGTGGCCCTAAAGATTGTAATCCTGAAAATTGTATGAAAGCTAGTAATTTAACCCTTTGTACATTCGTGTAGACTGTCACGTACTAGCAACTATGAAGAACAACATAATTCAGGATATAAACAATAATTTTAATTTACAATAATCTCATAAATATTCACAAATGTAACACACCATACCCTTTCATACCACCCATCAATTTCATATTTAACACAATCATTCATTCCCGCATCCCATTCACAACAAATTCACAACAATAGTTTACAATATTATGTCGTCACATAATATTGCATAATAGTCCACCAACAAACTATCAATGAATCACACAAGTTGCAAAGTCATGTTATTACACAAGTAACCAGTTCTCCATCCACGGAGCACCTAGTATCTACTTAGATACACCAAACACCGAATTCACCACCTCTCTCAGCTCTCCATCCAGTTTTCCATTGCATCATCTCTTACGAACTAAGAGACCCCTCAACATCACGAAAGACAGCCCTGACCCCGTGACGCACCTCTTGTTATAACTTCCACCACACCTGGGGCACATCTCACGTAGCATAAAAACTACAACAAAAGATTATTGAAATCACCACATTGTACCACATCCATATTTAACTACATACCCGGTACTAGTTCACATACATACATACATGTATTACACGCTCATAAACTAGTTCAGTTATTAATACATTCAATTAATAATCCATTCCTTTCTTCGTTTACACAAACTCATAATATGCATACAATGTTTAAATACATAAAGATCCACAAACCAATATTTATCTCATACCACATATTTTACAAGCTTTAACATTTAAGCTTAATGTAAAACATATACACATGATTCTACTCACTCTCTTATACCAGCTTTTAATGTACACCCACATATCTCGTTCCAATATATTTTTCCAAACGTCTCTACCAAAGAATGTGTTACCAGTGACCAGTACACTACACCACACTGCTTTTATTCACCAAAACTACTCACACCCAAGCTCCCAAAGCATGCACCACACAGTATTTCATACCCACACTCTACAGTCATTCTCAACAACTACAAGCCAAGCTACAGCTCTATTGTTCTATTGCATTAATAGTAATGCACACGGCTGTCAATAATTATACACCAAGCTATTTCTGACTTCTAATGCTACATTGCCTCAGCTACATAAAACATACTGACAAAGTGAACAGTGACAATGTAGCTCAATACAAAAAATAATAATAATAATTTACAAAATACATTTGACTTGTGACATAGACCCTAAATGTTATACATTGTACTAGCATATAAGACAGTCTCACCCTGGGTCAAAAGCCCTATAAAGATTGAGCTTGTTTATATCGCAGGCATTATTGAAATTTTTGTTAGACAAACAACTTAGATAACTGAGATATGTGTACAAGATAGTGTGTTTGAACCAGAAATGGTATATATGTAGAGATATCTCTCTATTTTTGTGATATATTTAGTTATACTGTAGGTAACTATTTTATGAAATATTGTGTATGGGTTTGGCATTTTTTAATTTCTTATTTTAATTTTGTTTTACCCATCAATATGTCTTTATAAATAAACTGATTAAAAATCTTGTATCATATTAATAATTTAATACTTAGCCATTTCAGACATTATGTGATCATGATGTTTACAACTTAAAACCATGGCTTAAACATACACTGTTCTCAACAACAAAAACCCCCCAAAACATCCATTATATGGTACATGTACTTCTGGTAGAGAATGACACTTTCTTGTTTAAATATTCAGTTCTGTATTCTGTATTCTTGATGGTATTGTCTATAGACGCTCCAGACAGTATATTGAGACAGTTTGACACAAACCATAATGTTGATGACAATGCTGGTTTGAATGTACCTTTAAGGAATATACTGATGGAAAGAAAAACATTTAAGGGAACACATGGTATTTGATACCAAATTTAATTACTGCTAGAGTAGTAATAATACATAGGTAATGTGTATTTGAATGTCAGTACTGTGGGCCCATGACTGCTAATAACACTGTTCACTTCCTGATACAGTGGATGTGGGGTTTTAGTATTTACTATTTATGTAATCACTTCTTTCTATCAGTATCAACAGGATATATTTGCTCTTACTATTTATGTAATCACTTCTTTCTATCAGTATCAACAGGATATATTTACTGTTACTATTTATGTAATCACTTCTTTTAATCAGTATCAACAGGATATATTTGCTCTTACTATTTATGTAATCACTTCTTTCTATCAGTATCAACAGGATATATTTGCTCTTACTATTTATGTAATCACTTCTTTCTATCAGTATCAACAGGATATATTTGCTCTTACTATTTATGTAATCACTTCTTTCTATCAGTATCAACAGGATATATTTGCTCTTACTATTTATGTAATCACTTCTTTCTATCAGTATCAACAGGATATGTGATACTAGTTGATCACCAATATAAGCAGATACAATTTGAACACTTCAGGTTGTGGATTGTCAGATGCACATGTACATTTAGATGATCATAATTTGTAAATACACTCTAAATGTAAAAATGTAAAAAAAAACATTACTATTTCAATCCACAAACTCAGTTTTAGACAAAATGCAGTATAACTTGTCAGAGTACCAAGTATTATGAAAGGTGAATGTTAACATGTTATATAATGTTTTGTTTCAGGTAAAAGTGGTTATTCTTGGTCAAGACCCATATCATGATGATGGTCAGGTATAGCATATTCTATTGTTTACTATAAACCGTGTTGTTTTTGTTATTGTTTAATATTGCAATAACTGACAGTTAAAGTTTGTTTTGTTTAAAGACACCACTAGAGCACATTGATTTGTTAATCATCATCTGTGTTGGATGTCAACAGCTGATAGAAACCTGCTACATTTTTGCATTAGTAGCTAGGGATCTTTTATATGCACCATCCCACAGACATGATAGCACATACCACAGCCTTTGATATACCAGTTGTGGTGCAGTGGCTGGAACGAGAAATACAATGACTGACATATTGTTATTTTCTTTACATACTTTTCATAATAAAAATACAAATAATTAAAATGACAAATATCTTTAAAATGTACACACATCACATCCTTTCTGCTCTGTAGGTCTCTTTCACAGACAACATGGACAACACAAACACACACAGACATGCACACAATCACTGCATTTTGTTTTCTTAGTGACAACAATAAAAATCCCAGCTGTTTTGTCTTTAGGCAATGGGACTGAGTTTCTCTGTGCCTGATGGCATCGCGGTACCCCCGTCCTTGAAGAACATGTACAAGGAGCTGACGACTGACATCCCGGGTTTCAAAACACCGGACCACGGCAACCTGACCAAGTGGACTCAACAAGGAGTATTACTTCTTAATGCCACACTCACAGTGGAGTATGTATGATTATTCTCTGTACTGTCATTAGTCCTCTACCGCTATAACCAGAGGGGACTATAGGTGTTATCTCCCATAACTATATAGTTTTATAGACTTTTTTTTTTCCACAATGCCTGAAGATATTTAGCTGAAATGTTATTTATATTCATATAGAGTTACAGATCAAGTTTGACTTTCATAGAGGTTGACCCATGTCTGACAGAGTTATGACCCTTGAACATAAGAGATATGAAAATTTGTTGGGCCCTGTAGGGAACAAATATTACTTTTGCAGAATGCTTCTTCTTCCATTGATATATATTTGTCTTTGTTGGCCCACAATCACTATTTTTGTGTGTTTTTTTAATTCAAGGGTTTCAATTTACTTGCATTCATAAATTTCATTCACAATAATAATTAATAATTCAAAATAAGACTACGTATTATATATTACATTAATAATAACAAATATAAATACAAGTAAGCTATTAATTTGGGTGAAAAATGTACATGGTAGTCTTTATTTGTGTTTAATGTGAACAAATTGGCCTGTCAGTAATATTATAAAACATTACTTACAAACATTGAATTGAGCAAGTTTCATATACATGTGAAATTCATCATTTATGATATTCCAAGCTCTCGTAAATAACATAAAAGTGAAGAGAACATATTAGGACATTGAATATCACTTCTGTATTTTTAATATAGTTACAAAATGTCTTATTGGTCCCCAATGAATATTAGTTCCATAGTTTCTGTGTGTGTTTTATATTGCATGTGTATGTATACACACCCCTGCAATTGCCCACAACAATTGGCAATGCCATGGCAGTTTTAAATTCTCCATGGCACTTTTTTTGCTGTGGACTATATTATTTGATTTTGTCTTCCCCTTGGCATGTTTTTTGCCGTGGATATTTTATTTGCAGAGTTTGATATATACCAAATTTGTATTAATTTCAGGGCCCACAGCCCCAACTCACACAGGGCGTATGGGTGGCAGAAGTTCACGGACAGAGTTCTGAAAATCATAAGTGATGAGAGTTCCACGAGAATAGTCTTCATCCTGTGGGGCCTGTTTGCCCACAAGAAGGAGAAGCTGCTGGACGCATCTCGACACACCATCATCAAAACAGCTCACCCGTCGCCGCTCAGTTTCAACAAGTTCTCTGGCTGCAAGTGCTTTTCCAAGGCTAACAAGGCGCTCAAGAGTGCTGGCATTAAACCTGTTGACTGGAGTCTTTGAACTCAGAAATGTTGGGGGTGTAGGCGTCAGTGTCCAGTTTCCCCCTCGCAATGTTAGTTAAAAAAAAAATTCCAGATCACTAATTTCAGGGTTTAAGCTGGACAACAAAATGTTCCAAGAATTTGGTCAGAAAGTCTTTTGGCAAATGCTAGTTAAACAAAATATAACAAAAATTAAGATTAAAAAAAAAAAAATCTAAGAGATAGTAAAAAAGGGTGAGGTGAATGACAAGTCATGCCAAGAAATCTGCTGACAAGATGCTGATGAATTATAAATGTATTCAAGCATATGTTCAGACAAAAGCATGAGGCAGCCAATTAGAGTTGGCTTTACAAAACACACATGATTTTCAGATGATCATTTTGGGCAATTAGTAATAGAATATATTCGTAAATTCAACTTAAAATTCAATTCATATTTTGTGATTTGGCAAACAACAGCTTATACCCTGCATTTTCATATCACATGATGGTGAATAACTTATCTTATTTTCGACTGTGTGTTTAAACTAGCTATAGTTAATCAGGATGAAATAGCCGACCATTGATCTGACAGAACTCGGAGGTTCAAGAGGTCCCGTTTTAATATTTTCTTCTCCCCTTCCTTCTGAAACACCAAGTCCACCCTGGAGTGATGGCTCATCTTATATGTTAGAACAGAAAGAATGAAATAGGGGCCTATTTTATTAAAATAAATAGCCGCTAATTTGTAAACTATGATTATTTGGTATCGAACATTATTATGTCTAGGTAATGAGTAAAGAAACATGCTACCACCACATGGGCTACTCCGGCCTACTGTATTGTGACAGAGTCTTTTATAAGCATTTCCCTATTCATTTCATTTCAACTTATTTTTGTGCTTATATCCAATTAAGGTTCAAGCACACTGTCCTGGGCACACACCTCAGCTATCTGGGCTGTCTGTCCAGGACAGTGGGTTAGTTGCTAGCATTTCCCTAGACACGGCAGCATGCTACAATTTTCTTTATGCAAAGATCATGTGTCAATTACATGGATAATTATCAGAAATAAATGTAAAAATAGTTAAATATATCACATGCAAATATAATAAGGGACGTTTAAATAAATAGGGTCAACATTTGTTTTGTTTTTTAACCACATTGCTTTTACTGTACAAGATATATTTTTACCACATTGTTTTTACTTTGCAAAATATATTTTTACCACATTGTTTTTACTTTGCAAAATATATTTTAGCACATTGTTTTTACATTTTGCAAGATATATATTTTAGCACATTGTTTTGACATTGTCCAAGATATACATGTACTTTCATTTTTTTAATTTTATTGTGTACTCTTTATAAGATATATTTCATAAAAAAAATTGTTGGTACATTTCCACTTTTAACAGATGCTGTGAATACACTTCATAAGGTGTATTTTATCAACTTGGTAATAAAATAAAAATAATAGAACTAATAATAACAAGGAAACTCATATTGCATGTATTCTGCTGTATTTACTAGAAATTGTGACACAATATTTTCTATTTTTGTCATAACAATAGTGTATATTCTATTTATAGATGAATACCTAATTTTTTAATCTGTTATTACACGGATAAAAGATTATGTTTATTTTTATTATTTTTGTATTAGTTATATATACCATGTACACATTTATACAAACCACATATGAAATATATTTTATTCTGTTAATAAACAAACAAAACATTTGTTATTCTTGTTTTCATTTATTAAACACATTCACTTTAACATATAATGAAAAACATGAAGATATTAATCTTGTTACCACAAGTTATTGTTGCCTGTTTGAAGGCTTCAATAAATATATCTACCACATTCCCTTCATACATGGAATTAAATCAATGCCAAAACATCCTGCACATAATTCCGTTTGATAATAAATATATGAAGTTATTTGATGCAAAGCCGAATGCGATTCGAACATTTGGTCTTCACATTAAGCAGTTTTTATCCGTTTTCCAACATTGATTTAACAGACATTTTGGAAACTCCTTCATATTTTATTTTGCCACTTTGGTGTATCAAACCACCCAAAAATTGTATTCAATCGTGTGCATCTAAAGAAAGATTGCACAGATGCAGTTGATTTATAAACATTTCATGGAAATCTAAGAGGTACTACGATTACATTCCTGTTTACACAGACGGATCACGTGATGGGAATTCTGTGGCTTCTGCTTCAGTTTTTCCATCAGACAATAATTTCCATGAGATTGCCCGATTCACATCAATCTTTACTGCTGAAACCTGGGCAATCATTGAAGCCCTGGAACAGATTAAGAATTCGTGTGCATCCAAATATATTATTTTTACAGACTCGCTTTCATGTCTCCAAGCTTTGCAGTACATGAAGTTGGAGCATCCCTTAGTTGGGAAAGAAAGAAAGAAATGTTTTATTTAGCGACACTCTCAACACATTTTATTTATGGTTATATGGTGTCGAACATATGGTTAAGGACCACACAAATATTGCGGGAGGAAACCTGCTGTCGCCACTTCGTGGGCTACTCTTTTTCGATTAGCAGCATGGGATCTTTTATATGCACCATCCAATAGACAGGATAGCACATGTCACAGCCTTTGATGTACCAGTTGTGGTACACTAGCTGGAGCTAGAAATAGCCCAGTGGACCCACTGACAAGGATCGATCACAAACTGACCATGCATCAAGCAAGCACTTTACCACTGGGCTGTCTTGCCACCCCCACCCCCAAGTTGGGACGATGAATGGGGGGGGGGGGGGGGAAGCAGGATGTAGCCCAGTGGTAAAATGCTTGCTTGATGCACAGTCGGTCTGGGATCGATCCCTGTCGGTGGGCCCCATTACCTATTTCTTGTTCCAGCCAGTACACCACGACTGGCATATCAAAGACCGTGGTATGTACTACCCTGTCTGTGGGATGGTGCATACAAAAGATCCCTTGCTTGCTAATTGAAAAGAGTAGCCCATGACATGGCGACAGCAGGTTTCCTCTCTCAATATCTGTGTGATCCGTAACCGTATGTCTGATGCCATATAACCACAAATAAAATGTGTCGAGTGTGTTGTTAAATAAAACATTTCCTTCCTTCCTTTTATCAACTGTCAATAAAGATGTTATATTTTGTTAGGTATCCAGCCATGTTGGCATTAAGGGTAACGAAAAGACAGATATTGCTGCCAAGTCTGCTTTGAACTTGCCCTGTGTCAATGTTTGTGTCTACAGTGATTTTAAATTTCATATTAACCAATATATCTTTTCGACTTGGCAAGATGATTGGGACTGTGCCATTGCGAACAAGCTTCCTTCTGTCAAGACAGTCCTGGGAGAGTGGCAGTCCTCCTACAGGCAGTGCAGGAAGGATGAAGTAAACTTATGCCGTGCTCGCATCGGCCATACATATTTGACACATTCATTTATTTTTAAGAAGGCCCCTCCTCCTCAGTGTGAACATTGTCAGTGTACGCTGACAGTGCGCCACATTTTGGTGAACATCTCAAGCTGACAAGAAATGATGTATTTGGCAACAAATGTTTTGGAATCTTTTAAACTCCATCCAGAATTAATTGTAAAGTTTTTAAAACACTTTGACTTCTATACAAAATTTTAAAATATACTTACCTTAATTGATTTATGTATTGTATTATACTCCCCCCCCCCCCCCCCCCCCCCCCCCACACACAGCTCCTTACACTGGTTTTACATGGTTATATATAAATATTTTCATATACTTACCATTTATAACACCCAATAGCGATGTGTATTTTTGTGCTGGGGTGTCATCAAACATTCATTAATTCATTCAAACATGGAAATTTGCAAGTAACCACAGGCACAGAAGAAGCAAGTAGGCATGGGGTGGGGGTGTCTAACCAAGATTGAGGGCACAGACCAAAGTTTTTAGAAAACTACATGTAGATATCATGAAATATGAAATGCAATTTCCTGCATTCTGCAAGTAAAATTTATTTCTGCCTTGATTTACTACCAATATTTTTTATTCAGAATTATTGGGGGGGGGGGGGGGGGGGGGTTCTGTCGTTCCTGAAACAGATACATTATTTCTATATGGTTCTTACATTGAAAAAAATGTCTTCATAAAATGGTAGTCCATTGCACAATAAATGCTGCAGCATATACACAAAAGATATAAATCAACAAAATACCCTGAGATTTATTCAAAATAATTGGAGGTGGTTTCGATATAATATTAGATATAACAGGAAGTGTATAAACATGCGAGCGGCAACCCACATTAACATGTTTTAAGTACAATAGTACTGTACCTGGTATACTGACATTCGATGAAATCAAATACTGAAGTTAGAATTATTAAAAAAAACAGAGAATAGTACTGTCACATATCTCGACAACATCATGGCTTTATTCTATACTTTAATAACAGTTTGGCACTGAACTTTGACCTAGTAAGATGTTTTGGTATAGTGCTACCTAATGAAATAATGTGATACAAACATTCACTTCCAGTAAAAAGTAAAATGAACAAACTTAAAAAGGGTGATTGTTTAGACTGATAAGTAGAATGTCGGTCACATGGATCACATTTTGTTTTTTTATTCAATTACCAACATCTCGTTATAGTTCATGTCCTGCGTATGCCATTTGAACCTCAACATTAACGGATCAATACCAAACTCCAATCTTTGGTGCCAAATCACTCATAACATTCCCAAACATCCAAGGAAATTTGACATGTTGCTATTTTCTACTGATATTCAACTTCTTTTTTAATTCCTCAAGTTCTTTTGAATGCTGTTTATGTATTTTCAGTTGATCTTCAATTCGGTTCTGAGATCGCATAAGTATTTCACCACACACAAGTTTGGCACTTTCTGAAATTTGAAAACAAAATAAATTAACACATAAAAATAATTAAACATTTGAATTACCATTGTAAATTTATGTTTTTGATTAGTTCACAAACCTGCTGCAGGGGTCAGGGATTTGAACAACACCCCACCCCCACCTCCTGCTCAGGCTAAAATACTTTTTTATAAATTGATATTAGGCTATATTCATATGGGTGTCCAAGGAATATGGACACAAAAGAGTCTGAAAGATTCATATTCACCCCCCCCCCCCTCCCGTTCAGACCACAGTATGTATTCCAGATGGTTTTGAATATCAATAAAATACTTATATACCACCAATACACAATTTTGCTGTGTATATAGTCAGCCCTCATTAGTAGAGGTTAAATACAATTACCCATGGATCTATGGCATAATAATTAATTTGACAGGGTGGAAAATGAATGTGGTAATGTTTTTGTGTTTTTTAATAACTTGTTTTCATTGTTTTTGTTTCTGTTTACCCTACTTCACAGGGGATGGTCAAGCATTCTCGTTACACAAACTGGACAAATTATATTGACACTGCAGTTATTCGGGGGATGCCTGTCACGTGATTCAAAATATAGTACGTCACACGTCTGTGCTCCTAATCATTATTATTTTAAAATTTATCTATGGACCAATGCCTCAATTCAATTATTTTTTTACAAAATATCAGTAATAAGTGGAATATAGTGATTATGTAAATGGTTGAATAAGTACTTTTAGGGACAAATCAAATGTATATTGAGGGTACACGGGAATAAAATATATAACATAAACAGATAGTCAGTATTATAATGATTGTGTATGTCAAGGTCACAATGAAAACCTATAATTATGGTAGGCCATTCAAAGTAGTTGGTAAACTATGCTTTCTATTAGACATAAATATTCCACGATTACAGTTGCAAAACTTTAAAATTAAAAAAATATCCCCTTACTAAAAATGTGACATCACAGGTTATTCCTGTGGACCCTTCATATATTTTCCGATAATACTTTGTAGGACCATTAATTAGACCAACGATCTGTGACAGTATTCCTTTAAAGGGATATCACTTTTCCCTATAGAACTGTGATAGAAGCACTTGTTGTCTAGCAAACGTACTGGGTGTGTATGTCACGGCATCTTTTACCACATCACATGTTTCTTCTTCCTCCTCTGAATTTGACTCCATCCCTTCATCCTCTCCAGTTGTAACATCTTCATTGTCCAACTGTCTCAGCTTCGGAAGACACTTGATTAGTCGGGCTCTGAAGATCAAACATTTTATTAAGAGAAGTTTGGTCTAAGCACAGATTTAGCAGAAACAGGGACTTGAGGTGATCCACCAAACTTTAAAGAGTGCCAAACATTACTGTATATCATTGTGTACCAGTATTAGCTGACACTGTGGATATAAGCCGACCTCTTAGTTTGCCACTCAATATCTGGTACAAAAAGGTTGGTATGATGTATAAGCCGACTCAAACAGGCAAAAATATAGATCTACAATGTATCTGAGATAATTTCGGTCTCATGCAACAGTCAATTACAGTAACGGCCAAATTTATGAAGCCTGTCTTTACTTAAATGCAAGTGTTTAAGCATTGTAAATGTATGTAGTTACACGTGTTTAGGACATAAACATGCTTTGAAAATTCAGCCTTAAATGTTTAACAGTGGTTGTAGGATGAAATGTTTTTACCGTAAATTACATACCGTAAAGTACTCTTATAAGGAACCAGAAGGGACCATGAGAGTTAGTTTGATATAGCGGTAGTTCATTGTACAAATTTGTACAAGTAGGTTATTAATGTATAGGGTCATAAAACGGGGACTTTACGATAAGTTCGTTCTATGCAGTAGTTCCGTTATAAGTGTATACTTTACTGTAGGCTACCGGTACATAATTATTAGTGCTTTCAGTGTTTTAAATTTTGAATTAATAACCATTCTGCTCTTTCTTGTCTAAATAAATTACTGACACTTGGATTTATATATAATAAAAATTAATGTGTTACTTTATATATATATATAGAAAATTATATTCCACTCTATGTTTACATTGCCATAAACATATTTCCAGCATAAACAGCATTTATAAAAATTCACCCATCTTTAGTAAAACACAGACCTACCTGTAGTCCACAAGCTGTGTACAAGGATTGTCTGAAAGATTTAACAAAACCAGTGACTTTGGTAGTTCATCTGAAAAATATGACAATGATAAAAAAGTATATTATATGATTTTACATAATAAAAAGGAAGAATTAAAAAAAATAAAAGACTCAACACGCTTTTTATTTAACGTTATATGGCATCAGACATACAGTCAAAGATAACACAGTACTTTACTTGCATTGTTATTAGTTACTTAATTTTGACTGTAATGCACTGAAATATCTATACATAATATTGTTCCTACAAATTCAATATCGTAGAAATGGGACCACATACATGTAGTCGAACCTGTATATAGCAACCACTCAAGTGACCAACAGAAAGTGGTCGTTATGGACAGGTGGCCTTTATATAGAGGTTCCAAAATATTCCAGTTGGTTTATAAATAAATAACACAAAACAGAAATTTACTTTTGTTTAATTGGGATTTATTACTCAAGTGTCATGTTTAACTCATTATTAGTGTCATGTTAATACTGCAACAATCAGATACTATAATACTAATCCATTGGTTTGGTAGTTGCATTGGGATTACATTTCGAACCGCAAACAAAACAATTTTGGTAAACAAAGGTCGCGATTTACCAAAGCATACCAGCTTAACTAAATTCATTAATGTTTGTCGTTTGGTGCCCGGTTGACAGACTACTCAGGCACCTTGGTTATAATTGCCTTTGATAATACAGCAACAATCAGATACTGTAATACATTCTGCTTTCATAGGCTACAGCCAATGAGAAGTCGCCTTGTTATTGAGTAACGATTTGAGCTGAACGTAGATTTGTTTGCGACAATAACATCATATGATAACATCAAAATAAGTTTGTTCTTTGTCAAATCAAATCACCAAACTTTCCCATCACGTGACACAACAATGGCAGCATTGCAGAAAACAATGGGATTTACTGGGAACTAAATCGCTGTATGATCATATTATGATGGGAAGAATTTGAATTTTTTTTTTTTGGGGGGGGGAATAATATTTTGGTCGCTAATGCAGGTTCAGACCTTATTTTTGCTGAAAAGTAGTGGCTGCTGGCCGCGTTGGACAGGTTGCCATTCTATAGAGGTCAAATGAAGAAAGAAATGCATTGGGGGTGGGGGGGGGGGGGATTTCAGGTGGCCATTATGGGCAGGTGGCAGTTATATAGAGGTGCCCATTAGACCAACTTTGACTGTATACATGTAATTACTTTTTATATAATGTGGTGTGCATATGAAAACACTAATAATAACAATACCTTCTACAAAGTCAGAAATGCTGTTGCTAGATAAATCTAGGAACAAGAGTTTCTTGAGATGTGAAAGGTTTTCAATGGTGGAGATGCGGTTACCAGACAGAGTCAAAAACTGGATGCTTTGTAAGCAGTCAAAGTTGTTAATCCTCTCAATACGATTCTGTAAAACACATGCTCATTACACTTTATAAAGTTAAAAAACTTTTATGAGGTATTTAATGGACATTTAACATGTATCCAAAAAATAAAATAATAAAATCAACAACGAAAAAGTAAAATATTTTCCTTTAAAAAACTACTTTTTTGTAATTATTATCTATGCTGTGAACAGCTAGCCAAACTCTCTGCTTGGCACTTGATGCTTGAACCTCAGAATTACACTCTTGAGTACTGATATATGACTTTTTAAATTAAAGCATTTAGAATATATCATCCAGTTTAAACTGGATTCAGTGAATGAATGAATTAACAAATGAATGGTTTAACAATTCCCAGCAAAAATAGAAAAGCATTGTGTGCCAAATAATCAAAGATAAAACTGCATTGTCTATTTGGTATCAAAAGATAAACATATGAAAATAAACAGATGATTAACATGAATTATATAAAAAGTAATTATTAATAAAGCATTTTACATGAATATGTAGAGAATATCACATTTAAATATATATTTTAAATTACTCCAGTAAACTCCAGTATCTTTCAAAGCCTGCTGTGTCACTCTATAGTTATATGATATACTGAAGAAGATGTATGTGGTAATACCTTAGACAGCTGACGAGGTCTACAGGTACAATATATCAGAAAATGCTAGCAACTGGTGGCTGTTATTAAATCTGCCTTTCAAATGGAGAGCACATGGTAGATGCACATGCATATTCTGGCCACCTCTGCTTCAGAGTTTGGAGTGGACCAACCCTCTTCCCATTCCATCATTAAAGCTTACATGATAGGAATTATTAAAACCAACTGCATATCATTATGTGTTCTGCATTAGTATAGAATGTCAGAGGAATGAATGAACGAACGAACGAACGAACGAACGAACGAACGAACGAATGATGACATTATAGCTTTCTTGATAGCATGAAAATAAATTACAAGTGGATGTGAACAATATGAATGTGAAAAGTAATGACTAACAAAACCTACCTGTTGTAGATAGATATGGGTGACATTTTCACTCAGTAGGTCCAGGCTGTCAACATAACCTATATTTTCCCTGTCTAGCCGGAGTCGTGTAATCTTTGCCAGTGCATCAAGTCTGTTAAATTTAAAAAAGTAATAACCATCATAATTCTTGTTTTAACAGATACTTAACCTTCAGTTGTTCATCAGCAAAGATTTTAACAATAAAAAGCATAGTAAAACTTTTGTGTATATGACTCTTTTTTTTTTAGTTCATATCCCATTGAGCCTAAAAAAGACAATCCTCAAGCATTGTACAATCTGTCATAAACCTCATCTTGAAGTCATCTGACAATTATCATTATTTGATATATTAATCATATACTTTTTTTTTAGTACAACCCCTCCCCCTAAAAATCCCCAACAAAAACAAATACCCAAAAACCTGTATTAAGCAGCCACGTTTTAAAAAATCCTCCCCTCCCCAACACATAGCCTATATACACCACTATGACAGATAACACATTTGATAAACAAAGTATTGAATGTTGTGTGTATTATCAGGTCTATTGATTTCAGCTGGCAACTCTGGATATTATTACTGTAAAAAAGACCATTTTTATCTGCCCTATTTACTTTTTATACCTTTCTTGATTAATTATATGTTTTTTCAAGTCAGTTCTTACATCTGTTGTTGTGTCCAAGATGTTGCTTTGGGTGGAAGATGCCGCTTGACAATCAAGTGAAGAGAAAGTCGAACAGGTTTCCTTTCTGGAATTAATGTGGAGCACATATATATATATATATATATATATATATATATATATATATATATCATATAATATCTTACATTTTCAGTGCAATCAAAGTATGTGATATTTTTTAGATCACATACTTTGAGAAGTTGATAACTTTGCAAATTAGATGTAAATTAGTCGATGTCTCGGCACTAGGTTTATTGACATTTAAGCAAACATACTTGGGTGACACTCCATGACTGACATATGCATTCATAGTCATCAAATAAAAACATTTCAATGGCAATTTGACACTGAAAGCTGTCCAGCATTCAGAAAACAAAAAACGTTAGGCATAACTTTATTTTGATGTAAGGACATCCAAAATGACGTCATTCGAGTTTGGTGTCATTTCCATTCAAAAATACACCGCGCCACATATTCTTACGTCATTTGAATATCTAGTACGGTAGTGATTAATATCTGAATTTTTTTTAATCAAGGAACTCGAAAATGTTTGATGTAAATGAATTTGACGTCAAACATAGGATTGTTGTGGTATTAGAGCAGAAATCTTTGACTACTTTTTGGTGGTCGGCGATTGCCATTGGTCTGTCATCTTGTGTAAACCTGAATTACATTTTCAAATTGTAGGGAGAGGCCATGATATAGGCATTTTTCCTGTTGTCCAATCCCCAACCAGCATTATAACTGGGAATAATATTGTTTAAACGGTTTATAAATAGTTTATAGTAAATTCCTGGTGATAATTAATCACAGTATGAAAAAAGGTGTTCCACGTGGGAAGAACTATAGTATGTAGAATATCTGTGTCATTGTAATGGTTAATGTGGGGGAAACCTAACAGTAATTAATTGTAGGAGAGTAGGCCTAATTTATCGTAGTTTTTAACAATGTGGCTTGTTACCGTCACCGTGGGGCTTGTGTGGTCGGGCTAGCTAAGTGCTTGCTGGGGCTACAAAAAAACATACAAATCACCTTCTGTGTCTATAAGTTCCGTTTCACCCGCTTCAAACATTGCCATTCATAAACAGTGTATCAATGAAGATCACAGAGCAAGTAATTTAGTGATAAATCTAGTTTTAAAAACCCTATATAATCTGCCGGCACGGCGTTAGCGTCCTTGTCGACATACACCAATATTTGTAAATATTCCGCACTGGGCAATCGAGACAGGGGTGCCAGTTAAAGTTCAGAATGGCTAAATATACGTCGGCCGTGATGATGAATATTTAGACGGGCAAAATAAAAATGAAACTCATAGAGAAGTAAGACTATCGGCCCTGGTGGTGTAATAGTTAAGCCACTGGACTTAAAGCTGGTAAGTACTGGGTTCGCATCCTGTTACCGATTTCAACCAAGAGCGTTTGGGTCTTATCGGTTGTCCTCCTACGAAAAATAAACTGTTGGTGCGCCAATAATATATTTAGGAAATTACATTAAAAAATATAAATAAAAATGGAGTCGGGAACTTGTTTATCGTCGCAACGTCCAGTTTTTGGGTTGAATACACAGTGTGTGTTTATATTTTGTCACATTTGACAGTGTTACCTAGATGGGATTTGATTATAACGTCAGCATTTAGACAGATACATTTTTAAATCGGCCGACGTTTAGCATTAGACGCAGTATTAATGCCTTGTTACCAGTTGTCGACACTTGTGACTTTCTGAGTTTCTCAGTTTGGTGATTTAGACTTTTTGTTTTAGTTTGAAATAGTACTAATTCGAAATAACTCACCACTTTTCCTCACTGGTGCATCTGTTTTTTCCATTAATATTCTTTGTGTAGTGAACAAGCTCACTAAACCAACCCAACCTGCACGTAAGGGTACAATATCCACCTGCCTCTAAGCCCGAATTCAGTCCCACCCCACCCTAGCCTGAGTACTCTGAGGTATAATATCCGCCCGGTCCCCTCCATTATTATTTTTTAGTTAGGGTTAGGGGTTATGGGTTAGGGTTTTTTAGTTAGGGGTTGGGGTTAAGGTTAGGGTTAGAGGAGGGGCGGACCGGGCGGATATTTTTCCTTTTCAAATGTCTATCTTGTTCTTTTATGGTCAGAGTACTCGGGCTAACCTCTCCCTAGTCAAGAACTCTGCCATTCGATAGCTAGACAGACATGAGGATGGTTATAATTGTGTTCTGTGCTGGAGGTACCTGTAAGTCTATAATGAATACATCAATCTTCTGCCTACCACCTAGTACCTAGAAGGTGCAGTAGACAAAAAAATCCTGCTCTAATGCTGTAATAAATCATATATTTGACGTTAAATACCATATTACAGTAACATTGAACATTTTCGAGTTCACATATTAACAACTAATAAACACACTATGTAGGAAAAAACATGACAATGTTTTGCTTAAATATATAGGTGCTGGCAGGTTTCTTCCTGTAGTCTGTGTAGGCCTATTAAGATGTGAAATATTTGTTACCAGCATTTGAACTAGATAATGATCGATGTAAAGGTAATTTAATGTCAAACATATAATTATTGTTGTATTAAATTGGGAACTTTTGCCAGTGGTAGTCAAAAACTCTATTTTTTCATCATGGACCTATCTCTGATGACATTCAAATATCCACCATGCTCTCGAACGGCAGAGCACTTGGGCTACCCTACCCCCCACCACCCATATTCAATCTTCAGTTAGAGTTAGATTTTGTGTTATGGTGAGATTCACTCTTTATATCAATATAATGTGGGGGTGGGGGCAGGTGGATATGTTTCCAGTACTATTTTTATATTGCAATATCTTCTTCAAAAACAGTAAGATGCATAAGTAATCTTCAATTAAAAAAGTTCATAGTACCTTTGCATGTTTTCCTGTGTTCTGAAAATGGAAATAGCATAACCTATTTTATTGGGGGTTTTTAATACATGTATTATTATTTAAAATCTTTTTTTTTTAATTACTAGTAATATTGCAGGGGGATGCAATGTGACATGTTTAGTAAGCTGACATCATTCAAATGAAACCAGTTATAATTATTTCAGTAACTGCTTCATCACACCAACAGAACAAAAAAGAACAAATCTCAAACACCTTTTAAAATAGTTTTGAGTTCAATATTGAAGACAGTGTCATTTACATTTTTGAATGTGTTTATTTTTTTATTATTTTAGACAAAATATTTATTGTTTATGAAGAAAACAATATTCTATTTCAGTTAGCTAGATAAAACCCAAATGAATTTAAAGTCAGATTAACTTGTTTCAGTGACAAAAGAAAATGGAGATGAACCCCCTCAAAAAAACAAACAAATAATAATAATGTGTATTTTTAGTACAAAATGTTTTTACAGAAAACAACTAGAACACAAAATGTTTTTAGTTTTTTTTACAAAATTTGGTACTATTAGGTGGATAAATTATATGTAATAGGTGGCATACTGCTAAAAATAAACCTGTGACCTATTATTTTCATTCATTACATGTTTTACAACTGTGTGTGTGTGTATATATATGTGTGTATATATGTGTATATATACAGTCAAACTTCGATAACTTGATTTTGAAGGGGACAAGGAAATAGTTTGAGTTTCAGGCAGGTCAAGTTTTTGAAATTAATATATAAGAGTTAAAATTTGAAACTGCATATACATGTATGCAGCTGTATGATTTCGCTTAATATTGTAAGAAGCATGCCCTTCACAGCCTACCTCTCAACTCTGAAAACTATGCATCACCAATTGAATAACACTCAGTACATTTGTTTTTCACAAAATTATTTTCAAGCATTTTTGTAAACATTTCTCATGATTGTTTCGAGAAAATTGGCCCCTGGTTATAAAATCTACTAGTCCCATATTAGGACAGAGTCACTGGGAATTTTCAACCTTGTTACATAGTTGCCTAATTATTATTTAAGTGATGTTTGGAATTAAAAAATGTAATGTGTGTCCTTTCTATATTTTTTCAGAAACTATTTGTTAACATGATTTCAAAGTGAAAGGTGAAAGACAGAACTTGAAAATGAGTGGAAGAGACTACAGGACATTTGTCACTTTCCATAGGGCAGAAGAGATGGGTAAATATTTAGCAAGTTGTATATGATGATCTACAGCTGCATGTATTACTATTAAAGGTGCACACACTTCACCCCAGAAATAACTGGAGCAATAATTTTTGTAAAATATTTAAAGTTCCTTGCTTAAAATATTATTTTATGAACATCTGTTTATAAATGCAGACATCATTTTGTTTATGGAAGCTATAGAAAGTTTTTTTGCACCTGTACTCGTATGGGGCGGGATGTAGCCCAGTGGTACGGTGCTCGCTCTATGCACGGTCAGTGGGCCCTTTGGGCAGCCAGTGCACCATGACTAGTATGTTAAAAGCTGTGGTATGTACTACCCTGTCTGTGGGATGGTGCATACAAAAAGATCCCTTGTTGCTAATCAAAAAGAGTAGCCCATGAAGAGTTGACAGCGGCTTTCCTCTCTCAATATCTGTGTGGTACTTAACCATATGTCTGACACCATATAACCATAATTAAAATGTGTTGAGTGTGTCGTTAAATAAAACATTTCTTTTTATCTGTACTGATACATATTATATTATTGAAGTGGCTGTCCTGTTATATATGGTGTTGGAACACATATCATGGTGAACATGTCTGACAACAAAACACCTGACATTGCAGGTCTGCATTTAAATGTCTTTTGGAATCAGACTGGTGCAGAAATATTGTTTTGAATATGCTAATGACAGATTCAATTTGTTCTATATGTTACAGCTTTTAATATTAACACACTTTTCAAGATGATATATTGTTTTTATGTATTACAGTTTAGTATTACTGGTGAGTAGATTAAGGTAGCTAGAGTATCTTCAGTTTTCTTGTGGGTGGGGATAGTTTCCTTTTGAGGATGAAGTTTCTTTAATTGTTACATGGAAGAGAATGCATCTCCCTCATAAAATTTATCAGCTTTTCATATTCAGCCAACAGTTGGATAATTTGTCATCTACAAGTAGTAGGTTGTAGTACTGCCAACTCAACTATAAACTTTCATGTTCAGTATTTTGGAATTGAGGGGGCGGGGGGAGTGTTGTGTCATGATTATTTTCTTATTTGTTAGGAGGGTGTCTATAGATCATCAATGCACTGTTAAACCACTGAAAACTCAAAATCTTTCTTAAACGACTTCTACTGTTATAATTTTGCATTCATAAGTATAGACTATATTGAATTTTTATACTGCTATCAATTTAAATTTTTGTGTATATATATAATTATTATTTGTTTGACACCTAATGATGATATACCTTTAATCTCTCTTGTTGTACAGATAAGCTTGTGCGCAGAATGTCGGATGGTATTGGCAGTAACAAGTATTACAGTGCCGACTATTCTAAACTGAAGATGAAAATGGCCGAACAAAAATTCTCAGGTCACAAAACTCTACTGAAAGTGCAAAAACTTGAAGAAATATCCAAGCAGAACAAAGAGAACAATGTGAACAAACAACACGGAATTCTTTGGCACAAGGAATTTTTGCATTTGAATCAACTGAGAAAAAAAGTACAGGCAGAGATTGATGCACACATTAGAGAAAATATGGATGGACCTCTGTGTCACAAGTTGTATCAAGACTTTGAGTACTATAAGGCAGCGATTGAAAGTGATTTTGACAAATTTAGACTTGATACAGCTGTTCCTGTTTGGAATTTAAGGTAAGGTAATATAGCACCAAATGTCTAAACATGGAGCTGGATGTAGCTCTATGGTAAAACACATGTGTGAGGTGTAGTAGATCATACGGTCTGTTGCCCTCAATAACTCGGGTTTGTTCCCTACACCAGCCAGTGCAGTATGACTGGTACATCAAATGCTGTAGGCATTTGATGTACCAGTCACAGGAAATGTATATTAAAGATGGTTTGCTGCCTCTTCAGTAGGAGTAGCTAGTGTTATGGCAGTGTTGGTCCCTCTCTCTTCTCTTCTCTTCTCTTCTCATATCTTCTCTTCTCATATCTTCTCTCTCCCTCTCCCTCTCTCTCTCTCTCTCTCTCTCTCTCTCTCTCTCTCTCTCTCTCTCTCTCTCTCTCTCTCTCTCTCTCTCTCTCTCTCTCTCTCTCTTTTGTCAATAATGTAACCTTAGAATGTGCTGAGGTGTTAAACAAAAATCTCTTTCCTTTTCATTATATAAATATAAATTGCCTCTCATCCGCAGAGATACATGTAAGATATTCATATAATGTATGCAACATATCAAACCACACAATTGTATGTAATGTTTCAGGAATTTTAAATTGTTAATGTGACATTATTTACTTTATTAATATCGGGTACATTGGCACTTACTGAACTTAGTATACCCTTTAGTCACTGGACATCTACACATTGTTTCCACCCCTGCATCATGACAAATTATAATTTCAGGGAGGACTTGACATACTGGATGTCTGAGAATAAGGACGATCTGGCCCTAGGGGTGCCTTCCGTGTTGCAGAAACATCAAGAAATCATGTGCACCATAGACAATGTGAAACAGCAGCAAGCTGACATAGTAGACAAGTTAAATCTGGAACAGAGGTCCTTGGAGTGTGAGCTCAAATCAGGTGAGTTGATTAGTGAGTAATATTGCTTCTGTTCCAGCTCTCTGTTTACTCACTTGTCCTTGGAGAGTGGGCTCAAATCATGTGAGTTGGTTATTGAGTAATATTGCTTCTGCTCCAGCTCTCTGTGTTTACTCACTTATCCCTGGAGAGTGAGCTCAAATCAGATGAGTTGGTTAGTGAGTAATACTGCTTGTGCTCCAGCTCTCTGTGTTTACTCATTTCTCCCTGGAGAGTGAGCTCAAATCAGGTGAGTTGGTTAGTGAGTAATATTGCTTCTGCTCCAGTTCTCTGTGTTTACTCATTTCTCCCTGGAGAGTGAGATCAAATCAGGTGAGTTGGTTAGTGAGTAATATTCTTTCTGTTCCAACTCATTATGTTTACTCACTTATTCCTGGAGAGTGATCTCAAATCAGGTGAGTTGATTAGTGAGTAATATTGCTTCTGCTCCAGCTCTCTGTGTTTACTCACTTATCCCTGGAGAGTGAGCTCAAATCAGGTGAGTTGGTTAGTGAGTAATATTGCTTCTGCTCTGCTCCAGCTCTCTGTTTACTCACTTATCCCTGGAGAGTGAGCTCAAATCAGGTGAGTTGGTTAGTGAGTAGTATTGCTTCTGCTCCAGCTCTCTGTGTTTACTCACTTATCCCTGGAGAGTGAGCTCAAACCAGATGAGTTGGTTAGTGAGTAATACTGCTTCTGCTCCAGCTCTCTGTGTTTACTCACTTATCCCTGGAGAGTGAGCTCAAATCAGGTGAGTTGGTTTGTGAGTAGTATTGCTTCTGCTCCAGCTCTCTGTTTACTCACTTGTCCTTGGAGAGTGAGCTCAAATCAGGTGAGTTGGTTAGTGAGTAATACTGCTTCTGCTCCAGCTCTCTGTGTTTACTCACTTATCCCTGGAGAGTGAGCTCAAATCAGGTGAGTTGGTTAGTGAGTAATATTGCTTCTGCTCCAGCTCTCTGTGTTTACTCAAGATGAACTGCGCTTACATATTAACGTCCCTCTCCTGTTTATTTATATGAACTGAAATTGCTTTTTAACTTAACTGTCCTGTTTATTTAAATGTATTGTTATTGCTTTAACTTAATTGTCCTTCTGTTTATTTAGATGAACTGTGATTGCATTTTAATTTTAACTGAACTGTCCTATTTATCTAGATGAATTGTGGTTGTGTTTTAACTGAACTGTACTTCTGTTTATTTAAATGAACTGCAATTGCTCTTTTGCCTTAACTGTCCTTTTTATTTAGATGAACTGCGTAGCATTTGTCCACCAGCTTTGGAAAGGAGGCCACAATTTCAAGATGGAATTCCTGAAGAAGCATTTGATCTCGAATGTCCTAACCAAGAATTAAAGCTGAAGATTTTAGAGGAATTTTTACTGCTGGACCAGAAATATCATACACGCCTTGCACAGTTGGATCAGTGGCATGAACCAGTTTTAAGGTTTGATTATTGTTGTAGTCAATGAAATGATCAGTTACTTTGTTACAAAGTCATGGATCCAATGCTAGTACAATGCAGGTCAGTGCTTTTTAATGTCCCAATGCTGAGAATCTTGAATTTGAGTTCACTCAGTTTTGAGTTTATTAGAACTTTCACGAAAACATGAGATGTACATTCGTGAATGCTCTTCAACTGGCATGACAGAATCAATAGAAACTGATGTCACCGTCACAGGCCTCCCAGACCTCCTATTTTTCCTATATTTCCTTTTTTTATATTATAGGATCCTATAAAACTCCTATAATTGAGATTCATTTCCTATACTTCCTATATTTGACTTAATTGCTTTGCCAAAATGCTGAAGAATAAAATATGTTTCTGAGTTATATTCACAGTGAAAGGCAGCCAGCCTGTCAGAAATTCAGAAGATGCTTTGAATGTGGGAGATCTGTATCAAGTGCCAATCAAGATCCTGCTCACCTGATGAGGTGAGGAGGATGTATTACTGATACAAGATGCACCAACTTCAAAGTATCCTGGATATTGGCATGGACTGCTGGCAAGCCTTGGTATATATTTTTTGTGGTAGTAGCTGGTATCTTGTGTACATATGCAAGGTAAGAACATACCATTAGTCATGTAAATGTCTTTATAAATCTGTGTAAAATGCCTATAATCATGATAATCGGTCCAAATTTTTCTATAAAACTCCTATATTTGACCTAAAAATTCCTATAAAACTCCTATATTTTGATATGCAAATTCCTATATTTCCTGTATTTTAATATGTACAAGTGGCTGGGAGGCCTGCGTCAGAATAGTAATACTTATATGTTGCCTTCTGACTACACCAAGGTGAGACAAAAGTGTCAAGTTGTAGATCATAAGTACAGTATGATCACATAAATATTATGTGGGCTGTTATTTTAACTCACATTTGTACTTAGCTTGCAAAACAAACAGTCTAATTGTGTGCATTTGACAGCTAACTAGAAGGTGTATAGGTGTATATGTACATAAAAAACATTAAACAAAAAAAAACAGTGCCCAGATTTGTGGCATGGAACCTATTTTGAATGATAATTTTGACCTTAGCTGGTGGCCTAGCTATAAGATGTACACCCGTGACATCATGCATTCACTTTTATTTGATAATTATAAACACAAAAATAAATGAAAGTGAAATGTACCCTTAATTTAAATGAATTTATGTAATTGCACAATCGTGTATGTATTGGTTTATATGTTATATCATACTTTTATTTCTGGTTTTTAGATTGGATGAATTTGGCAGCTGGAATGAGGAGGATCATTTCACATTTGTGGCTGTTTACGATCAGTATCCTAACGAACTTCCCAACAGACGCACGCTGCTCATTAATCGACTGAAGCGCCATCTACCATCATATACAAGGAATGACCTGGTACACTTTAAAACTAACACATAGCTGGAAATGTTTAATTCTAGAGTTGTTAAAGAATAATTTGCTATGATCGCTTGAACTTGATTCATATTTAAACAGTATTTATTTTAACTAGAGGTTAGAGGATGTTTTGTTTAATCAAACAAATTTCATCATTATAAAAGTGAAAATTTTTTAAAGTTAATATTTTACAGCAATTATTAAACTATTGTTTTTGAAACTGACATTGGCCATGAAATAAAAATAATTGAATTTATTAAAAACTTCTAGTTTTACTTTTTTGCAGACTTTAGATAATCTGATACAATATTAAAGTGGCCTTTAAAGACATGTTGCTCCTAAACAGAATGTTCTCTTTGTGTTTGTATGTTCATTTGTTTGTTTGTATGTTCTTTTGTTCATTTTTGTTTTATATATTTATAATTATTTAATTATTTATGTGTTATTGACATCATCATCATCATCATCATATATTATCACCATCATTATCATTATTTATTTGTTTATTATCATCGCCATTCATTATTATTACCATCATCATCATCATCATTATTATCATTATCTTCATCATCTTCATTATTATTTTGTTTTTCAGGTTGAACATGAAGACTGGTGGGTGGGATATAAATATTACAATGAACGACAAAAAGCTATTTATTCAGACTGGCAGAGAGACCGACGAGAGCTTCTTACGAAAGCTAGAGTGATTTTTGCTGAAGTATGTGCTGCTCATGAACTGGAGGAATTACAAGCCGAGAACAGACACAAACAAAAGGAGCTGTGCGATCTCTTGTATAACAAAGTAAGTAGATTTGCATAATTATCAGCTTCACAGGTTTGGTGGTTGGGTCATCGGGTGTTAGGTTGGTAGGTACTAGATTCATATTTAAATACCTGGCTCCAATTCTCAGTGAATTAAAGTGACAGCTGCCATAGTTTTTAAACACTATGGTATAGTTGTCTGTATTAGAGCTATTTTTGATAATTGAAATCAACATTACTTACATTTTATTTTTAGATTATCCAATTCCGTACATCTGAAGTGTTTCTGGTCATCCTGGTGTTATTAATATCACAAAGTGCATTTTTCTTATTTTAAAGAATGTACATTTGTCTGAGAAGTAATGGTTATGGAGACAAACTCTACTCTGTTTTTAAGGGTATTTCTCCATTTGAATGTCACAGACTGTTGTTTCACTCTGTTGTTACTTTATCCAGATGTGTTACAGATTTGTAGATTGACCAAACTTACTGTTCATTTTCACGGGTTCAAACTAGTGTCAGCTGCTTTAATAGATAACTAATCTAGGGAGGTGCATGCAATGCCAGTTCACCTGCCTGCTGACTTCACTTACCTGCTGACTTCACTTACCTGCTAACTATTAACTTCTTTTCTGGACATACAGCCCACATGCAGAGTTACAAATAATTATATATACTGGAGTGAGCAGTAAGATCTGATGTTATTTTGATTGGTTCTTTAGACATTGTTTGACATTATTAGGTGTGTGACTGGCGGAACCAGAAACTCGAAGCCATGTATCTTGAGACTCAGTTTGAGGAGCAGAGACTGAAAGAAATGGAAGAAAGGTGGAAGAATGATGAGCAGAAGGAGAAGAAGAAAAGACATGAAGAAAAACAGAAGGTGAAAATATATCTATAACAGGTGAAATGGTGACACCCTACATATTTTCATTGGGACATATTTATGAACAAATATATGAAAGAATTAGCTTGATATACCACATTTTAATGTTTAGGTTCAGTTTGCATTGCCCACGTCTCGACTATAAAGCCAGGATCACACAACAGTTGATCTAACAAACAGTGACAAAATATTCAATAATATATAGATATTTAATTTGTCCTGAAAATTACTTTAGTACACCAGCTGCATACTCGTCATATCCGACTTGTTATTGCTATTTTGTTCTATAACTGAATTATGGCCTCATATACATAAATGATAAGCAAAAAAAACTTTATTAACTTTAGAATGTTTCAGAAATGGAAATGGTTTATGGTAGTGAGTGCTAGCTGAAGAGGAATAATTAATGTACACAATGTATTTATTTAAATATCATAACCTGTTTCTCTGCCTTTAATATCTCAACCACTGTACAACCCTGCTCTAAAAGATATATTGCAAAAATATATACATATGTACAGGTAAAGATCCCAGTTGAATATTATTATTATTATTAATTTTAAATTATTATTAATTTGTTTACACCAGAATTTCGAGTTTTGAGAGTAGATTTTCTTAGTATTTCACTCAGAATAACAACAATCAGAAAACAGCAAAAACAAGTCTTAAGATACTTATTTTGATGCTAAAGAATTCATTGAGCTACATGTACTTCACATCACAACACCTGCAAAAGTTGTCAAGTCACATTTTTAATATATATATTTATATATATATTTATTTCTTCTCTACAGCTTGATGCTTTCCATGAGGAAAAGGAGAAGAAGAGGAAACTGGAGGAGGAAAAAGACCGGAAGAGACTGGCTGACCTTCACCAGCATCTGATGGAGCAGGCTCTCATCGACAAACAAAGGTTTGTGTCTCAGTCTCTGTCAATTCAATCTACTGTCTTGTGTATTATCCTAGGTCTGTGCCTGTAAAACGTATAACACATTCTTCTGTCATATTTGCAAATTGGCCATGATGAAACTGTTTTTCATTATGGTAAAACTCAGTAGCGATATATACTGACACACAATGAAAACGCAAAAACTACTTTTCATTGCAAATAACGACAAACTATTAATGAATTGATGGATAATGTAAGATGACATTAATGATTGGTATTCATGAGATACATTCACATGAAAACATGCCCAGTTATCATCAGTAATTGAGTTGCATTTGTAATCGAAAATTTCAACCCTTCCATATCAAGGTCAGTATCTGGTGTGTCCACCATTGGCCCGTGAGCATGCGTGAAGATGACGGGGAAAGGGTTGGCACAAACATCTCAAATAAGCCACAGGAATGTTCCTCTACTCCTCTTGCAACGCCTGTGCAAGCTCAGCGACGTTACACGGTGGTGGCTGGCGGTGACATACACGACATCCTAACTCATCCCACATGTGTGCAATTGGGTTCAAATCCAGTGAAATGGCTGGGTAATTCTTGTAGTATGTAGACGGGCATTGTCTTGTTGAAACAGAAGGGGACCCTCTGGTCTTCGGTGACAGCGCAAAAGTGGCTGTAGAACTGGTCTTAGAATAATGTCAACATAACGCTGGGCTGTAAGGTCATCGTGGACAATGATGAGATCACTCCTGAAATCACAGTTGATTTCCCCCCATACAATCAGACAACCGCCGCCAAACCGATCACGTTCCCTCACACATCCATCAGCATACCGTTCATGGCGTCTCCTGTACAGGCGTGCTCTTCCATCGGCAAAGGAGACAGAGAAACGGGACTCATCTGAGAAAACAATGCTCTGGTAAAAGGCTGGTGGATGATTACCATTCTTGAGAGAAAACTAGTCTCGCAGCACGATGTAGCGGTGTCATGATGTTACCGTTGTATGGGCGTCTGCATCTGAGTCCAGCCGTTCTGAGTCGACGGATGACCGTCATCGGATGGATATGCCTTCCATGATGTCCTATAGTGTTGCTTGCTGTCATCGTCACAGTTCTGAACTGGTCACGGAGGTGGTGTCATTGAATCTGCCGATCTTGGCGTGGGGTTGTAACGGGACGTTGACCAGGTCGAGGTCGATCACGGACACTCCCGGTCTGTTGATGACATTCAACAAGTCGTCCAATAGTTGATGGATGGACTCTGAAGGTCCTAGCAACTTGGCTTTGTGAAGTCCCCCCTTGAACCATGCCCAACGCTCGCTCCCTTTACTCTTCTCTGAGTCGTGGCATTCTTAATGTGATGAGGAATACGACACCGTTACGTGACTTTTATGTGTCCATATACTGGCATTTCACGTGCATTGCATGCAGCATGATTGAGCATGTAGTGAATGCATTTCACACCATTTTGTGTGTTTCTGCTATTGTATGTGTAACGAGAACAAAACCAGGATTAAAACCCAGACAAAAGTACCAATCAATGGCTTCCTCTCATAAATTGTTATTTTAAATCCAATAAATATATTTTTCATTAATCACAACAAAATATTGAAAAATATCTGTTTTGCGTTTTCATTGTGTGTCAGTATATATACTTAAACTTTGTGGCACAACCACTGCATTATCAAATGCAGTGTACAATTGTATTCAGCTTGTTAAATTTTACATTATTTGATGGTGGGTAATAAATAAAATATCACATTCGTTTTTGCCAGATAACATTTTTACAAAACTCCTGAACTTCCCATGGTATTTGATCTCACTATCATTTGGTCAAATAGTGGGAAATTCATTTGTGTCATAAAAGTGATATCTCACAAAAACTTGTACAGTATTTTATATTAAACTTTTTCTTTACTCCAGAGTAAAATACAGAGAAGACCAAATGCAAATAAAGATGGAGGAACGTGAAAGAATGAAAGAAGAAAAAATTGCAGATGATTTAGAAAAGGAGAGAAGACTTGAAGCTCTGAGAGAACAGGTACAGGCAATGTAACTGAACACATTTCAGTTCCTTATTGAAACTGAACAAATTCATGTACGTGGCAGGCTTGGATAAAAACGTAAAATATAGCATGACATAAAATGAAACCTTATTGTGTATGCATCCATCTGAGAAGACGGTTACATGGAGGGTGGAGGGGGTGTAATATTGCCAATCATGTGTTACATAATTATTTGAGGTTTCTATTGCAAAGAAAAATTAAGTAACTGAATGTTCTTTTGGTTACATTTAATCACCATCAAGTTCCTTCCATCATGGATTGCCAACACTTGCACCCTGGACTGTCATGTGCTGCAACAGATTGTTCTGAATGTGCACATAAAACCTAACTCACTCACACAAACTCACCATCAAGTGCTTAATTGATGTAGTTATGCCAACTAGTGATGTTTCAATGATCAATTATAATAAAAAAAATATTGATTGGTTTGTCTCTACCAATATGATGACCAATTATAAAAATCCACAATTGATTGTGTGGGAAATTGTTAACTCTAATTGTTCTCCAGTTTTGGAAATGAAACTGATGTTGGGTTTGCAGTTTGCTTTCCTGTGTATATAAAGAAAAGTGATATTAAATAGTTAATAAAGGTACAATTAACCATTTGTAAGAACTACATGTAGATTCTGGTGGGCACAGCAATTGGGGCATGTTCTTTGTATTCTTCTTATGTTTGTATAATTTTAACCGATTGTTTAATCGAAGATTGATTGGTTGGTGGCAACCGATTATAACCGATGATCAGTGATGAAATTACATCCAATTCCCAACACTAGTGCCAATCTAATTTACTGTACCATCTCCG
This sequence comes from Gigantopelta aegis, assembly GCF_016097555.1. Lineage (NCBI taxonomy): Eukaryota > Metazoa > Mollusca > Gastropoda > Neomphalida > Peltospiridae > Gigantopelta > Gigantopelta aegis. Next base: position 45,404,254 of record NC_054707.1, on the reverse strand, counting down.
TGGTATGTTGAACATGTTTTCCTATTTTCAGGTTCGGGTTATTGCTGAAAGTGATCCAGACAGAGTTATGAAAGACACTGAGGTTAGACGATTCTTTTTACCCTCAGTTAGATCTTATATGTTGTAAATATTACCATTCTTAATTTTGAGATTTAGATTTTAGCTATAATTTCTTCTTTTTAAATGTTTGTGTTTATATACATATTTAAAATAAAAATAAATTTTGAAGCATGCAGACCTTAATGTGCAGAATTCAAATGTGTTGGTTAAAATAAACCAAACATTTCAGCATGACCGTAAATTTTATTTGTTTATACTGCAGTTTTATACTGCAGTTTTATACTGCAGTTTTATACTGCAGTTTTAGGGTAATACTAAGAAGTAAACATTGTAAAACCTTTCTGGAATCTGTAACATCTCGGCACGGTCACATTAGGGTGCGAGTGCGAATAATTTTTACATGCTCATATACCACTAGAGTTTTGAGTATGTCCGTCCCGGGGCCTGTCTCGGGATAGCCAGGGGCTTGTCCCGGGACAGAAAAAAATTAAGTGGACAATTTTAAAATTTACATCCAAAAATTAAATAGTGGGCCTTTAAACTTTTGATGCGCATCTCTAATTAATGTAATGAATAAAGAAAATTCTACTCATTAAATTTGGGCGCTAGATTAGATCGGGTGGTCAAAAAGAAATTAGATAAGATCGGTGGTCTGACTCGGGATGGAGGATGAAAATAGCAAGTAAAAAAGTTAATAGAATTTAAAAAAAAAAAAGGTACAAGCCAAAAATAAAAAGAATTGACTGCTTGGTCGAATATTTATATAATTTGGAGCATTTTAGAAGGACAGTCCAAAAATAAATAAGAGAAAGAAGAGAGGATCGGACTGTTTAATAATATTAAAAAACAGAAAGTAATTTTGACAAACTTTTGAACGAAGGTCTAAAAGTTTAAAGTCTGATCTATATGTCCACGTGAGTGGCCTTGTTAAGGCCATTAGGGTGCACAGCTTGTAGGGACAAGATGGGTTGCATCTCTTCAAGAAAACCCCTAGATTGACAGTCAATAGACGTTGAAGGTGTAGTGCTGTGCTGAAATACAGATCTTGAGAAGCTGGATCCGTCTGAACGAGAGAGAGAATCAGACTAGGGTATAGTCTAGTCATGGGTTGGTACAGTGGTGTGGACGGGCCCGACTCCGGAGGATACGAGATGGTATCACAATAAAACAAAGTAAAGTCTAGAAAAGAGTAGTAGGGGCCGACCCTGCTTCCTATTTCTTCTTAGAGTGGGGCGGTCAATCTTCCAGTGCTGCTAGGACAGGCTCGGACATGTAGAGACTAAATGCAAACAACCGTGGTGTTCTGCAGAATGGCCGTCATATGAGTCACGAAAAAAACAAGTCAACATAGTCAGACGAAGAAATGACGTGGAGGCAAGGAATCTCGCTAAACAAGAATCCAACCTGGTGGTGCAGACTGTCGAAACGAGAAGCATTCCAGCGTTCAATCATTTCCAATGGCCGCATACATCCCAGTAGAAAACTTAACTTCGCTGATAAAAACAATGAAGTGAAGGATCCCCAAGTTGAGCCACGAAAGCACGTGCAGTGTGCACAAGCGAAACAAACACGTCTTACGGCATCGAGCTCCAGACTGGGAATCTCACATTAGGTCATTAGATTTTCAGTTAAGCTGTGGGAAGTGGTCTAGATGCTGGCTTAGATTCAGTTACTGTTTACCTGTCACTTTTCAACTGTTATTTTCATCATGATGCTGGAATGTGAAAAATCTTTCCAAGGTTAGGTTATTTTGGTGGTGTTTCTTGGAGTGTGTGTGTGTGTGTGTGTGTGTGTGTGTGTGGTTTTTTGGTAGTCGATAGTGGAGGGTGTGTGTTGCTTTTTGTTTGTTTGTGGAAAACTGTGAAATGACATATGTACAAATGCTTAAGAGACATGTTGTGTTTAGAGAGACAAGGATTTCTATGTAGAGTTGGACAGATATTATAAATAACTATTGGCATATGCAGCAAAGAGAAGGAATGGACATAGATGGAAATATATAAAAATAACATATAATAATATATATATATATATATATATATTTTTTTTAATTTGCTATATTTTGTTTGCAGGCTTGGCATTGCCACGTAACGGAAGATGAAGATGATTACATGAGTATTCAGAAGCCTCTGTTTGAAGTGAACACTTTCACTTCTAATCAGGTATGGACATATTGCCCAGACACTGATCAGTGGGTGTGAATTTTGCAAATAGAGAATGCCTTCAAAATTCAACATTTAACATTTCAATACAAAAACTGTAGTTATTGTTAGTGGAGCTGATGTGATAATCAGATCAGATGGGTGTTTCCAGATTAGGGTGTAATGATAAACTCGAATATTTGGTGCACTGAACAACGATCTGTATCGTAGTTGCATTTGTATTCGTCACTAGTTGAACCGAATACACGAATACATATAACACAGGGATAAACCACATGCTGGTAACAGTATAGTTACTCACATCCACAATGGTGGAGGAAGCACGTGATGAGTATTAATCAATGTTATTTTCCTTTCTTAACGGGCATTTTTGAGATGTCCCTATACAGAGACTTCTTTTAATATATAAAATATGCATTCTTGAAGCATACGTTTAAAAAAAAAAAGTATTTGGGAATTAGATAACGGGCATCAAAAATCACGTGTGATGTTGGTAACTGAAAATGTCAACATCGTGAGGATTTTGGGTATCTGTTATGGTTGGATGAGGGTAACTGTTTGATGCATAATGCTGTTCAAATCACATATAATTCAAAATTAGGTGATTGATTACATTAATTAGAATATAAGACAAAATGACTTGACCGTAATGTCATACTCTATTATGTAATAATATAGCTAAAATGTCTTTATAGTCTTCTTGTATTAACTTGATTGAAATAGTCTGACATACTACCCAAACTCTGAAAGAAATTATCCCCAACTCAGATGAAAATTGAATGTCAGATTACACCAAAATTAAAATTAAATTATACTCCTGATATTTACTGAATTCCACACACACACACACACACACATGCTTGTCATTCAGTAAATGTGTGAAGCTGTCCAAAGTCTTTAGGTATGAGTGCTTCAACTAAACTTAGTTTTGCCAGTTGATATAGTTATTAGCTGTGGAATTGCAGAGCGCGTGTTGGCCGTGACCTCTGGCTTGGACCAGAAGACATTTGAGCTACTGTTCAGTCAGCAGAGCTGGTTTACGGATCCGCAGGGCCTGTAGCACAAATAACAGCAGGGCCGCCTTCCAAGGATATATATTTTCCAATCCTCTCAGAGAGAGGAGGAAAAATGACCTGGGGAAAATAACCCCGAGGCCCTTGAAGAGTGGGGCCCATAGCACATGCTACATGTACTACTAGGATAAACCAGCCTAACAACCATACACATATCAAGGCATCCGTATCCAACAAACTGTATAGGCTAGAGTCCAGGGTCATAAGGTGAACTCATTTTTGTTAAACATTGTCGCCATGACAGTGTTTATGAAAAAAAATAACAAAAAAATTAAAAAAAGCACGCTGTTAAATACATCCACCCACCCCCTGTAATGCCACATAACATTTGGATCTACACCTACCCACCCCCTCGAGTGTTTTAATGGCCCCATTGTGTATTTTGATGGTGTGTGTTAAAATAATATTGGCTCGGGTGGAGGGTGTATCACACAAATAGCACATGTAATAATTTGAAAAAGAAAATGAAGTGGAAAACATAAGAATAAATTTGTTTACTAATTGTTTTTACTATCTAGACACACATGGCGATCATTAGTTATGAAGAGACAACTCCAGCAGTTACTCTCATCCTACAGCTACATGTATGCTCATCATGTCAGTTACCCGCATCCCTTTTGTCAGATACCCACATCCTGTCAAAAGCTGACAGACAGCTACCTATATCATTGCTTTGAAGTTACCTTCATTGTGCCTAACTTTGTGATTTCATTATCAGCTGAATTACACAACTTCTGTTTAGTGCATCAATCCAAAATATATTCATATTAAACCAACTGTCAATATGCTCTATTAAAATGTGAATGTACTGCTTAGAAATACAGGAATTCACAATGATTAATACTCATCCTGTGATGTAGCCCAGTGGTAAAGCGTTCACTTGATGCGCGGTCAGTCTGAGATCAATCCCCGTCGGTGGACCCATTGGGCTATTTCTCGTTCCAACCAGTGCTCTACAACTGGTGTAACAAAGGCTGTGGTATGTACTATCCTGTCTGTGGGATAGTGTTTATAAAAGATCCCTTGCTGCTAATCGAAAAGAATAGCCCATGAAGTGACGACAGTGGGTTTCCTCTCTCAATAACTGAGTGGTCCTTAACCATATGTCTGACACCATATAACCGTAAATAAAAGTGTGGAGTGCACTGTTAAATAAAACATTTCTTTACATTTCGTTTTTTTCTGCTTCTGGACTAGATACACCTATGATTAATCTGTTTTTAGTTAAACCCCCCCCCCCCCCCCCCCCCAAAAAAAAAAATATTCTTTCTGCAAAACCTTTTTACTTTTGTATTCATGGACATATTCGTATTCATGGATGTATTCGTATTTGTTACCTCATATTTGTGATTTGTATTGTATTTGCCACCATGTGTTTTCGTTACACCCCTATTTCTAAGGAAGGTTACCTAAATATAATGCATGTTAGTGCAATATTTAATATTGTTTTGCCTCTTTTAAAAATTAGTCTGCCGCCGACTTCCTTGGAAACATTCTTCATTCATCCTTGTTGCTACTTTTTAAAATTATATAGAGGTCGAATAATTTCAACTCTTAATCTACCTTACAATTTAAGGTCATCATTTCAACAAAAAGGTAGTTGAATAATTCATAATTTTATGAAATAAACACATGCACAATTGTTTATAAATTATTTTACATTAAAGATATTTTTAGTATATGGGTTATGCGTGAATGTAAAAGTTATTGCATTCCTTGTCTCTGTGTTGTTGCTTTTTAATTTCATTTTCAGAAACGGTATCCTTTAGTATTTAAAAAAAACACTGGTAGAAGTGTTAGTCATATTAAGAAAATTGTCTTTTGTTGTAGATCACCTCAGATCATAGAGTTAGACTGGAACAGAAGCTTCGTGATGCTGGCCTCCACACATCAGACTATGCCCGTCAGGTCATTGCACAAGCCAAACCTCCAACAGTTCCTCGAAAAGACATGGAATCGACAGTTTTCAAACAGGACAAGAATCCCTCATAGCCACACAGAAACCTGTTTGTAATTGTGTTGTTTGTTAACCAATTTGCCAAATTAATGATACATTTGGTAAACGTATCTGTGTGTATCTGAATACACCAAAAACAAATTTGACAATCAAATTATATCATCTCTTTGGTTATTTTTGTTTTGATTTTCTCACATTTTGATGTACTTTAACAAAATGGGATTTTGTTGACTATTAATAAAGACAATTTGATGAAATGTATACTGTTTTTGTTAAGATTGAACTGAGAATAATCTCAGTTTAGATTCAAGTGCTAGCCATTATCAAGGCCTCCTAAATATATAGGTTTTTTTTATTATGCCTCATTATTTCATCAAAATGGAAGATCAGTTGAGGAACTATTTTTAATGAAATTATATTTATCAAGTCATAATTAAAAGTAACAATACTCTCTCAAGTATCTGCCATTCGAATGTATTGCCTAACTTAAAATCCAAATTACTAACAGAATGCATTCTAAGTGCATATACTGTTTCAACAAATTTGTTTATATTTTGTTTTTATCAGAACCAATTTACATCTTTTTATAATTGTCATATGACCCATCTGTGATTATGGTTGACACAGGAACTGAAACACTTTGACCTGTTCCAGTGCAAATCAGAAATAAATTGTATGTTGTGCACCAAAATATGTTTCACAATTAGAAAATACATGTATGAGGACGAAAACATTTCTTTTATGTATAGATCTTTTAGGTTCCATCATCATACTTTAAAAAAAAGAGAGTTTAATTTGTCCTATGACATGATTGTACTTCCATTTACATTCAGTTCATATACTAAGTTTATATTCATTTGAGGTTCAAAACCATTGTACAGGACACACGCCTCAGTTGTTTGAACCACTCTGTATGAGAGCCAGTACTGGTATGTGAACCAGTCATTACAAAACTAACTGCTGAACCACCAAATTTCCAAAGCTCAAGTGCATTTAAATCAAATGTAATTGATGACTACCTCATGTTATTTAGAAATAGACACCACAAAAAGCAAAATGGTGTTTTAGAATAAAATAATAGCCTAGATGTAAAGAGTATTATGTATTTTTTGTATAAAAATAGTCATGACCAAAAACAAAAATAATATGTATTTAAAACAAAAAAAAGAGATTGATTTTAAACTTTTGTGTCTATGTCGAAAATGTTTTGCAAAAATGAGGATCGAACCACTGGTGCACTATGCATGTTTGAAATTATTTAAGCTGTCTTTTGCCAGATCAAAGTGAATAAAAGTTGGATTTGGTAAATATATTTATTAGTGTGCCAAAAAGACAGTTGTTAACACCCTTTCCCCTCACCCAGTCCAAACATATTCATTAATAAATTGTATTCTGCATTGACTAATTAACATCATCCATCAGATTTTGCACATTCATTTAATGACATTGTAGTTTATGCTGATATTCTGTTTTAGACTATGTATATGTATGATAGTTACTCTATCAACAAGTATAACAAGAGATTGCTGTCATAAAACTAATAGTGTTGAGCACCACAAACATGTTGTAGGCTTCCAAAAGACCAATGGTTTTCCCTAAAAACCAATCCAAACACGGCATTTACATCATTATGACCATTGTTTGACTTGTGAAAACCATCAATATTAATTTTATAGACTGTCTATTTGCTAGTCAGCATTAAGAAACCATACATATGTTATAGAAGTCTAGTTTAATGTATATCGAACTATATCCATTTTGTTTTGCATTTGCTAAAATTTATTTTTAGAAATGTATATTGTGTCTGGAGTGCATCACCTACTGATTTAAAGTCAGTTAATTAAATCAAAGCAAATAAAACACGTGTCATGCATCTATCTTTTTATTTGGTTTATTGTTTGGGTATTTGCTGTTCTTTGTGGATGTTTGAAAGATAAAGATAAATGACTCAAAATAGTTTAATATATTTATTGTTTTAAAACCCGCTTTTAAATGTCTGCAATCTCTCGGTCAACATTGCACTTCCCATCAATGTTCGTATACTGGCTGCTGTATATATTTTCTGACTACGATATTTCAATCTAATCTGACTATAGTTCATCAAAGGTTCTTCTTCCTCTTATGTCTTTGTATTGTACTTCCTGTTGAAACTTTGTCTCTTGCTTACACTGTTCAGTTGTGAACGTTCGGTATTTTCATGAGTGTCCTGTTTATGGTCGAAGTTCAAAACATTCGATTTGGAAGATGCAAGACGTTTAATGCTGGTATCGTGTAGCAGGTTCTGGTCTAGATGAAGTTCTGTTCTAGCTCAAGTTGGCTGGCTTCATGTCGAATGGTTTTACTTGAGACTTGCTAAATGTGCAGACCCGAGAACCAACGATCCACATGGTCATGATTACAGTCTCCGCCAGTTCTGACAGCGTGAGCAGGCTAGCGCCGAGGAAGAATCCCATCTGACCTCCCAGCTTACCTGAAGTAAACAGGAATAAAACAAAAATCAAAACTGTTATGGTTGCAACTCATTTGAAATTTATATATTAACATTCATAATCTGGCTAAAATGAGATAAAATACATGTTTCTTTGTTGCATATGAATATATTGATATATGGAATTTTTATAAATCAAGCTTAATTTTTTTAATGTTTCTACTGTAGAAAAATCCACCTGCCATGCAATAGGTATACTTTTATTTATAGCGGCAGCCAGGAATTAATCCTACTTTCCCACTGCTCTGAATTTCAGCTGAACTAACATATACCATTTCGTCTTGTAGTAGCTTAAGTGTCAGAGCAAATGGTGTATATGTGTATGTCGGAGGTTACTATTTGGTGTGTATTTATTTCAGAAGTTTGGTTCTTCCTTTGCTTTAGCCACCTGATACCTGATGATACTTAGGAAACAGACCTGAATTTGAAGGGTTTCTAATACAAATGTTTGTCTTAGAATTGTGCCTATATTAATTGAGTTGTGCAATTGCAGACATTTTTAAAATAGTCTTATTATTTACATATTATAGCATAATTAGTAAGACAGTTGTAGGCAAGGTTGCATGGTATTAGGCCTATTAACAATATGATTAAAACCGACTCTACAGGTAATATGTGGAGACCAGAGGAACTGATTTTAATCAGACTAGGTTTAGAGTCAATCTGATTGAAATCGACTCTACAGGTAACAGTTATAGATCAGTGGATCGGGTTTTAATTAGATTGACCTATTAAGAGAATATTACACAGATCATGTGATTTCAAATATAAGCTATGTTCTCTGTACAATCCTCTGTAAGAGCCTTATTTTTTCAAACATTTTAAACAAGCATTATCTAAAACTGAACACATATTTTGTTATGTCATATCTACTATTTACTAACCGAAAATATCTCCCCAGGACATCTCTGGAATGTGCTCCACATGCTGTACGATCATTCTCTCAAAGCTGATGGACACGAGGATCAGATTGCTCCTGTAAAACGTAATGTCCAAGTATGTACATTGGCGTAGCCAGGAGTTTATACTAGGTGGGCAACCATATTGTCAATGGGACGTATTTAATATGGGGCGAAAATATAAAAGGTAGAGGGGAGAAAAAAAAGTGTGATTGGGATAGGCATACCCCACCCCCTTGGTTATGTCGGTGCCTATTTATTGGTCGTTGCGCCATTATGTGGATACTGACATTGGGGGCAAGCAAATAGCCATGCACGGGGAAAGCAGTTGGTTAGTTCATTTTGTACCTCTATCTTCTCATGGAAAGAGAAATCCATTTTGATCGTAATTTTCTATCAAATATTATCAACTAGTTCTTTTGATTAGTATATTGTGTTTTTGAGGTGTACTTCAGGCAAGACATTCTGGTTAGATGTACAGCACGAGATACTGTCCAGTCAACGACATATTTAACGACAAACTGGCACATTTTAAGCTACGCTTTCTAGGGTTAATTGATGTGTCGATGGCTGAGCGGTTAAGGTCGCGGGCTGTCACATGAGAATCAGTGCAGTAGGTTCGAATCCTGACAATTGATACTTTGTGTTTTTAAATATTATTTGGTGTCTATCGTATTGTTATTTCGACACATGATCTTGGAGACAAAGAAAACCTGCTGTCACTACCATAGCAATTCCTACCTGGCAGCAAGAGGGTTTTTGTTTTTTAAATATATATATTTTTCCCATATTGGGCACATGTTGGAATGCTGAAAATGAGTCAACTGAGGGCGATCGATGTTACGACTCGTCATTACTGATGGATACAAAGACATAAACTAATCTGTGGCATAACACTGAGTGACAGCTGATGAAATACATTGACATCGCGTTATTTACCTAGCATACTTGGCAGACTTGATTAGTTTCTCGTCCACAAGGAACTCTGTAAGCGGCTTGGTTGGGAAGGCTGCTGACGAAGAGTGGATGTTGTATTCCTTCATAGAACACGGCTGGGGACAGTCACACTTAACTGTGTTTTTCGCTTTAGCTGAGGAAAAAAACAAAAACATTGTACATTTGATTTAATTTTCTATTATATTTTATTAAATTTATTATTATTATTATTATTATTATTATTATTTGTATTGTTTTGTTTTGATTTGATTTGATTTGATTTAATTTTATTAAATTTTTAATTTAATTTAATTTTTATTAAAATTCTAATTTTATTTTATTTTATTTTATTTTATTTTATTTTTATAAAATATTTAACTTAATTTATTTATATTTTATTTATTTATTTATTTATTTATTTATTTATTTATTTTATTTTATTTCGTTTTATTTTATTTCGTTTCATTTATTATGTTAGTGTAAATTTTGATGTCTAATTGTTATCGTTTAAGTGAAAGCTATGGATCAGACAGCCATTTTGTGTGCCATGACGGGTACCACCGATGGCGCTGGGTATGCTTTCGTGAATGCCAGATGTAATCACTGGTTGATGAGAGCACGCCATATCAAATGTTTAAATTTCATTGAGCTATGTCCTGTTAAGGTTTTGATTTGTATTTTTGTCAAATCAATATCTGGAATTGTATCCCTCTTACCAACAAAAGAGTGTTGTATCATGATGATAACTAGTTTAACGTGCCCATATACCACTAGGGTTTCGAACACGCCCATCCCGAGTCCGACCTCCGATAAGATCGGTGGCCTGACTCGGGATGGAGGGGGGGGGGGGGGGGGGTAGAAACTGGGCAGAATTTTGAAAATAGCAATTAGTAAAGAAGTTAATAGATAAAAAAATAAAAAGGTTACAAGCCAAAAATAAAAAAGAATTGACTGCTCGGTCGAATATTTATATAATTTGGAGCATTTTAGAAGGACAGTCCAAAATTAAATAAGAAAAAGAAGAGAGGATCGGACTATTTAATAATATTTAAAAAAAAAAGAAGTAATTTCGACATAAAATTTTGAACGCAGATCTAAAAGTTTAAAGTCCGATCGATATGTCCACGCGAGTGGCCTCGTTAAGGCCGTTTGGGTGCACAGCATCTACGGGGAGGTGATGTTGTTCCTCTCCTCAAAGTGAGGCACCAGTCTCCTGTAGCTGTGGGTGTTAAGGCAGTGGACCATCTGTGGGTACTGGGCGCCGGTGACGATCTTCATGATTCTGTGGATGGTGTTGTTATCCATGTCATGGCTGAGGAATCCCTGTCGGTAAAGATCATCCCGGCGCGACGTCACTACTATAGCTTCCACTCCCCGTAGTTTGACCGTGTGGATGGCGACCTGGTGGCCATCGGGAAACGTCTTGAAGTTTTCTTCGTAGACCCCCGCCTGGCAGTCTGTCGGGGTCCGTGACGTCTCCCACCAAGTACTTAGAGTACTGGCCTTTGATTTTCCGCGCTGCCACTCTCCAGTCACCCGAAGAGGAAGTAGAAGGCCGCGTCTTGGCTGGTTGGTCCTCCGGGGGGGTCACGGCCTTCCTCTTGACAGCCCCAACATCCAGAGTCGCCGTCGCGGAGTCCCCCGTGGGTGGGGGTCTCGACGCAGACGAACGACGAGCGGGAACAGGTGACGCTGGTCGCGGTGCACTGGTTGGCTGCTCCACTTCCCGCATCTGAACAGTCGGTCCGGCTGGTTGGTATCATGAACATCCTTTTATAGACAGAACACTTGGCGATCATTCACAACCCTGTCAAACATCATTAAACTCTTGGAGATATTATAATCAATGCGTTAATGGTTTCAACGTTCGTAACACCTGTTTCCATGATTATACTTCTTTCATTTCAAATATTACGAACATAAAAAGGCACCATTATTAGGTAATACATTTACATGGTCGTAATGAGACTGACTAGTGTTAAATACAAGTAATTATTCACGTCTCATTCGATGTCAGTTTAAAATACTTTTTGACCTCATCGTCACCTAAAAAATAATACTGTATGCTTCAAAGGTATCCAAATTTTACTCTGTGATAGTACCTGAAATAAGCAACGATTACAGTAAGCATTTGTGATGGTCACTCTTAGTTTCAGATACTTCCGAAAATGCATAACATTCTAGAATGCAGTGAAAAACATTCTAAAATATGCGCGCAGTGCTAATTGTTATTGGTGCATGTGCATCCGAATGACAAACTCGTAATCGTAATGTCTTCTAGAGGTTTGTCATTCAAGTTGTCACGAACAAGACTAGGTGGTACCTTTTTATTATTGTTTAACTGCTTTACCGTGAATGTTCCAGCAGTTCCTTTCGCCATTATCAAAACCAAAATTTATCCAATGAAATTAGATGGTCATTGTAAGAAACCTCTTTATTTACATAGAAACTTGCTTTTAATTTTATTTTTACTGAGAATTGGTATTTCTTGTACAAGAGTTTTAACATTATTCATTTTAGAGAGGTAATGAACGTACTGGATAAAAGAAGCATTGCTCCCAAAAAGTAAACTTACATTTTGACCCCTTCTCTATAGATTTGCGATGTATTGTATCATAACACACTTCTCCATATAGTATACTCTTCCTTATTGCGGTGAATACAATTGAACAACGTATACACCCGTGAGTGCTACATTTGATTATGATAGAGGTGGTGAAAATGGAGGTGATAGTAATGATTATAACAATGAACTGCTTACAAAACATCGGCCAGTAGCATTTGTCCAGTTCAGATGTATGACAGATCTTGATGTCCATGGCTTCTGTAAAGAAAAGAACGACGAAGCATAAAAACGTGGTTTTAAAAAGCGTAAAGGTTCGAAGAAAGACCTGTTTCCCGTTAATCCCACCAGTATGCCATTTTATTTTATTTGCATGTTTGTTGAAAGAAACCAAACAACTGGGTATGGAATTGCTAACCTACTGTTGACGAATGAGACGTAGGGAATATTAGTTCAACGGATATTATCAGACTGTTTTATTAATAGGACCGTACTTGGCGTGGGAGAAAAATGCGAATAATTGCTATAAAGTAAATATTTCCCCTGAAGTGACTCAATCTCCATACTCGTTACATCTTAGTCGGGTGCTATTAGTTACCACCGGATTGGAACTCTCGACTCTTCAACGTATTATTATTATTATTATTATTATTATACTGAGTCAAATTAAAAAACTTCACAATCTAAAATTTGAATAAAGTCAATGAGTGTTGAAAGCAGGTATTTTTCAGGAATAAACATTGTAATGGCAATGTCAACACTTCATTTGAAGCCCATCACAGCCCACCTGACCCGATCCATAGCACGTGCACAGCACCATTGAGGCAAAAGTGGTTTTGCACGTGCCACTGGTCACGTGACTACAGTAGCACACGTGTTTTCACCGTTGCTTGCTCACAATAGTCTGACACAACGAAAAAACACATTAAAACGATATTTGTTACGACCTGTTTCGATGCCACGCCTCACAAATGTGAAGCGTGAACTGTTGTCTGCATGTTGCACGCGGGAACGTCAGGTTGCAGTCGACAAGCAATTTATGATCTGCGGACACGAGTACAACAAACGGGCACCACAGCTGATCGCCCCCGACCAGGTAGACAACGTGTGACGTCACAGTCAGATGACCGTCATATTGTGTTACGTCACCTCCGCAACTCTTTCATGACAACTACAGCAACCAGTAATTAACTTTTCAGACGTCGGGTGTCCGCGCAAACGATCCGAAATCGGCTGCGAACCGCTCACATCAACGCACGACGCCCATAGGTTAGAACCATTTTGACCCAATTTCATCGACGTCAACGTCAACTGTGGGCACAGCGCCACTTGCGACAGACTCAGAGGGAATGGAATAGATTCGTGTTTAGCGATGAATCAAGATTCACACTGTGATTTGACGATGGCAGGCAGAGGTTTTGGAGACGACGTGGTGAACGTCATGCTCAGTGTTGTGTCAATGAAGTCGACAAATTTGAAGGCGGAAGTGTAATGATTTGGGGTGCCATCTGTGGAAATGGCATCCGTGGTAATCTCAACACTGCTGCATACCGCGACCAGGTGCTGGCTCAGGAACTTGTGCCCTTCATGGCAGCTCGTGGTCCAGGCCTGATCTTTCAGCATGACAGCGCCAGACCCCACACGGCCATCTTGACAAGGGATTACCTGAGGAACACGGACATCATTAGTGAAACAATGGCGCCGTATCCCTAATGCAATCTTTACACTCATGAGGCAGTCGATGAGGAGGCGTTGCCTTGCAGTTGTGGGTACACATTGAGGGCATACGCGCTACTGAACCTGTGATTTAATCAGACAACCTTGATTGTCAATTACCATTTTGACTGTTTGTGGTTTTGACGAATGCTGTGGGCGCATCGAACAGATTTTTTAATCAACATTTATTCCTATTCTTTTTTTTGTACGTCATGCAATAAAAAATACTTTATTTAACACGTTCTTCTGTCATATTTGCTAATGAGCCAAGATGAAATGGTTGTGAAGTTTTTAATTTGACTCAGTATGTTATTATTATTGTTGTTGTTGTTGATGATGCTGTTTTTGATGATGCTGTTTTTGTTTAAAAAAACAATATTTATTGACGTTTCTATTAATGTCGGTGATCTCCCTACATTTGATGATGATGATGATGATGATGATGATGATGATGATGATGATGATTGTTGTTGTTGTTGTTGTTGTTGTTGTTGTTGTTGTTGTTGTTGTTGTTATTATTATTATTATTACAAATGCAAACGGAATATCAATGTCATGATGTATGATTGACAAATGAGATTCTAAACCTACATACATCATATCCAAGGAAACCGGATCTAAAGCATGCACTACGACGTCAGCGTTTCTTACCAAGGTGCGCCCCGTAACGACAGCCACACTTTTCGACAACCGGGATGAACCTGCACTCTATGAAGCAGGACAGCATAGTGTAGTTGTCGTAGTACCGCAGGCTGTGTTTGAAACCCGCACTGTACACGTCATCACACGTCTCTTCACCGGAACCAAACGACTTGTAAGGAAGTGGCAGAAACTTAAACTGAAAATATTATCAATAAAAGTCATCGTCGTCACAGTACCAGTTGTAGAGATATATGGTTCATAAGAATCAGTTCTGTTGTTAGATTAGATACAAGAGATCAGTGTATCCAACCACCACCACCAATATAGGTTTCTTTTTCTGGTTAACGAAAAATATATACCATCTCATGGGCTTGGGTATTTCAGTTATGGATCACTGGTACGAATGAGAATAGTCCATTTGATCAACTGATAGGGGCCAACTATGCAGCTAATGGCACTGGAGTCAGAAGGTTCATCTCTACTCTAAATTAGTTTCAAAGCGTAAAATAAACTATACTTTAGATATAAAAATCACGCGCCACCTCATGTGAAAGAGTTTCTTTTTATGGAAATGAAAACACTTTTATCTGACTTACAGACGTTTGAGTTAATTTGATTCTTGAAAAGGTTCCCGGCTCAACCATTACTAACTGCTCATCTCTGAACTGTATCTCATGGGGGTCATGAATCAGAATCTGAAACAAAATGGAAACATTAAAACATTTTAAATGGAAAACAAAGATAAATAAAATATGGAAATTCAGACACATGGGGCATTTCCAGTAGTGCTGTACTTCAGTACTTGGTTTAATGAATAATTCGATGTTTTCAATGAACGCACTTTGTTGGTTTATGGGGTTGGATTTAGCTCAGTAAGTTGAGTGCTCGCCTGAGGTGCTCGCGTAGCAGGATCGAACCACCTCGGTACATCTATTCAAATGATTGGATTTTGTCTCGTTGCAACTAGTGCACCACAACTGGTCAAAAGCCGTGGCTTGTGCATTCCTGTCTGTTGGAAAGCTTATAAAAAAATCCCTTACTGCTAATGGAAAAATGTAGTGGGTTTCCTCTGATTACTACCGAGTCAGAATTACCAAATGCTTGACATCCAATAGCCGATGGTTAATTAATTTAACTCTCTATCTTGTTAAATTTGTATTCTTAGTTTATATTAACGCTTGGGCTGTTTGTCTAAGGCAGAGATTACGATCGTCCAACACAGAGATTACGATTGTCCAGAACGAACAAAACATTGCCTGTTGGGAATGTTTGCATTATTAACATTCATGATTGTTGTTGTTCTTCGTATTATTGTTGATGTCGTTGTTGTTGTTGTTGTTGTCCTAATTTATTTATTTATTTGCAGGTTTGGGAAAATACTTTTATTTACCAGCGACAAAGAATAAAATTACAATAATATTATGGGTCTCTTTAAAAAACAACCCAGATAGGCTACTCTAATCTATACTATGTTGATGCCTACCTGGACTCCGTCTATATAAATTGGTACTATATACTCGTGAGCGACTCTAATCAATACCATGTTATGCCTACCTGGACTCCCTCTGTGTAAACTGGTGCTATATACTGGTGAGCGACTCTAATCAATACCATGTTATGCCTACCTGGACTTCCCTCTGTGTAAACTGGTGCTATATACACGTCAGTGACTCTAATCAATACTATGTTATACCTACCTGGACTCCCTCTGTGTAAACTGGTGCTATATGCACGTCAGTGACTCTAATCAATACTATGTTGATGCCTACCTGGAATCCCTCTATACAAACTGGTGCTATATACTCGTGAGCGACACATCAATACTATGTTATGCCTACCTGGACTCCCTCTGTGTAAACTGGTGCTATATACACGTCAGTGACTCTTAATCAATACCATGTTATGCCTACCTGGAATCCCTCTGTGTAAACTGGTGCTATATACACGTCAGTGACTCTAATCAATACCATGTTATTCCTACCTGAACTCCCTATGTGTAAACTGGTGCTATGTACACGTCAGTTACTCTAATCAATACTATGTTGATGCCTACCTGGAACACCTCTATGTAAACGGGTGGTATATACACGTCAGCGACTCTAATCAATACTATGTTGATGCCTACCTGAAGTCCCTCTATGTAAACGGATGCTATATACACGTCAGTGACTCTAATCAATACCATATTATACCTACCTGGACTCCCTCTGTGTAAACTGGTGCTATATATACGTCAGTGACTCTAATCAATACTATGTTGATGCTTACCTGGAATCCGTCTATGTAAACGGATGCTAATACACGTCAGTGACTCTAATCAATACCATGTTATGCCTACCTGAACTCCCTCTGTGTAAACTGGTGCTATATGCACGTCCGTGACTCTAATCAATACTATGTTGATGCTTACCTGAGCTCCCTCTGTGTAAACCGGTGCTATATGCACGTCAGTGACTAATCAATACTATGTTGATGCCTACCTGGAATCCCTCTATACAAACTGGTGCTATATACTCGTGAGCGACTAATCAATGCTATGTTATGCCTGCCTGGACTCCCTCTGTGTAAACTGGTGCTATATACACGTCAGTGACTCTTAATCATTGCCATGTTATGCCTACCTGGAATCCCTCTGTGTAAACTGGTGCTATATACACGCCAGTGACTCTAATCAGTACCATGCTATGCCTACCTGAACCCTCTCTGTGTAAACTGGTGCTATATACACATCAGTGACTCTAATCAATACCATGTTATTTCTACCTGAACTCCCTATGTGTAAACTGGTGCTATATACACGTCAGTGACTCTAATCAATACTATGTTGATGCCTACCTGGAACCCCTCTATGTAAACGGGTGGTATATACACGTCAGCGACTCTAATCAATACTATGTTGATGCCTACCTGAAGTCCCTCTATGTAAACGGGTGCTATATACACGTCATTGACTAATCAATACTATGTTGATGCCTACCTGGAATCCCTCTATATAAACGGGTGCTAATACACGTCAGTGACTCTAATCAATACCATGTTATGCCTACCTAAACTCCCCCTGTGTAAACTGGTGCTATATACACGTCAGTGACTCTAATCAATACTATGTTGATGCCTACCTGAGCTCCCTCTGTGTATACGGGTGCAATATACTCGTCAGCTTGGATGTTCAACAGAAGATGCAGACCTTCTGACTGACGAACACGAAATCGTTCCAAATCTCCATCTGCACTGAGTGTGTTGAATGAAAAACAGCTGAGCCCAGCCTTCTTGAAGTCTCTGGACACGTTTAAAGTGGTCTTCCCAGCCATCGCCCACAGTATGAAATCCTCCTTTGGGATCCAAAATTCGTCATAGTCGTCTGGTAGTGCTGCATAATCAGCAGGCTTACTGATGTTCAAGGAACCAAACATTCCTCCTACGACTTGAGAATACAGATAACGTGACCACTCTCGGGAAATGTTTAGCTTGCTTGCGTAGTAGCTGTTGAATCTACAGACAGAGATCGCGGGGAAGTCCAGTTCCACATGTCGCTTCAAGCTGGTCACCGTCTTGAACGGGTAGCTTCTATACACAGCATACATGTCTATCAACAGCCTCAGAAGCATGCCACTCATCACTAGTAGCATCACCGTCCATACGATACTGAAACAAGAGAAATATTCCATACTGCACTTAAATAGGCACCCAGTGCACATGCTACAATAAAATAATAAAAAGTCATAACATTGCATTGCAACAAGAGAACCATGGCAGTCTGAATTACTGCATTAAGAATTGGAAGACAGTTTATAATGCTAGGATCAGACTACCACCTGCCACGACAACGTTGGCCACCTTTCTGCTTTCACGATTTCTATGTCAGTTCAGGTGCTAATCTAAGCGCTGTTACAACTCAATTCTCGTCGTATAACCAATTAGTTGTTATTCTGAGCGCACTCGTCGTAAATTGGGAGTTGGGGGGAATCACAATGTAACTGTCTGAGACTAGCATTAGTTGCCCTACAATAACAAGTACAACAGTTCATATCATGCACTCCAAGATAAGGAAAAAGACTACATACGTCATTTACATAAGAGACATATTACGTTCCACACTGCACTAAAATAATAATAAAAATAAATATAAAAAATAAAAACCCACGCCTAATATACAATGGAATCCTTAAAGGAACATTCCTGAGTTTGCTGCATTGTAAGATGTTTCCTACTAATAAAATATTTCTACGATTGAACTTACATATTAAAAATATTTTCTTGTTTAGAATATCAGTGTCTGTATATTCAATGTGTTTTTGGTCGTCTTAATATTTGTAAGAAGCCCAAACTGAATTTTTTCTTCAAATAATTATATTTTAGAAAATGAAATGAAATTTAACCTAATACAAATATTAGAGCGACCAGAAAAGCATTCAATATACAGCTACTAATATTTTATAAAGAAAAATATAATTGATATGTAATTACAATCGTTAAAAAGTCTGTTATTCGATAACATCTTAAAAATTACAGCAAACTCAGGAATGTCCCTTTAATGTAATAAATTGTTAAAGAACCAATCAGTGATAAATTAATAGAAAACACCAAAAGATTTATCAAAGATTGATGCTTTATCTGATTGATTGAGACATATTTTATTGCTTTTTAAAGAACAAATGGATTAGGCACAAGTTACACAACTTACTAGGCCTTCTCCAAAATACATACATATTACGACAGTAATATATTTTTGCAATTTAAATATGAACAGAAATAAATATTATTGAGAAAAGAAAGAATAAAGGAAACAGAAAAAAGAGACGCAATAAAATGTTCTATGTGTTTGATAATTAGACAGCAGGTTTGATAAAAGAAAACACAAAACACAAACAAGGCATCGCAATGATTACATAATGGCTACACAAATAATACTAATAGCAATAAAATAAATAAATAGTAATAATTTTAAAGATCCATACTTTATTTACTACTTAAGGGAAACGTTTTGTTTCATTTACATACTTATGCACATGAAAAATATTGTTTATTGTCTTCTTCACTAAGAGTGTTTTTACCATTCAAAACTAGTTGTAAATCTATTGGCTGAAATCTTTGCAATGAATTCCAGAGAGTGCGTCTTTGCCTTTCATATAAAATGTATTCACAGAAAAAAAAGATAATTGTTTTCAAAATTATACCCACAACTGCACGAGGAATCGGTGCTAAGACCAACTCGATATAAGTCTGCTTTTAAATCACCACACCTGTGTCTTAACTTGGTATGTAATACATTTTCTCTTCTATTACCAAATGAATAGCATGGCGCATGGACATCGGGCTTTATTGTTTTTTTAAATGAAGATATGTTTTGACAATTTCGAATTTCAGCCCGTAGGTTGTTCCAAAGTTTTATTGTCGAAAGAATAAATGAAGATTGAAGTAAATTAGTTCTAGCACTGGGTAAAGAAATATCATTCCGATTTCTTAGCATGTAAGGGGATCTTTGTCCAACTGTTTGTGCTATACTGTGTATCATAAAATCAGGAGCCATACATTTCATTATTTTAAACATTGCGCACAGCTTTTTGAATTTACGCCTCGAAGTAAGTGTTGCTAATCCAGTTTCGTAATACAAAGACTTTCTAGATGCAAATTTGGGCAAACCCGTGATTAATCTGGTGGCTTCTAATTGTACTTTTTCAATATTGTCTTCCTCTACTAAAGAACACCCATCCCATACTTCCGATGCATATCCTAATATCGGGCGGATAAAAGTTATATATATTTTCAATAATGTTTGTCGATTTAATAAATATTTGTATTTCCTGAGTACAGAAATCATTATCGAAGCCGATTTACAAATATTATTAATATGTGTTGTCCACTTGGCATTTGCTGAAAAGGTTAAACCTAAATGTTTATGAGTTTCTGTTGTGTTTAATGTTTTGGTACCAAATACAATGTTAGGTTTTGGCTGTATGATTGCTTTTGTAAAATGTACAACGCTAGTTTTATCTGGATTAAAAGATACAAGCCATTTTTGAGACCGTTTGTGAAGCTTTAATAAGTTTGAGTTAAGCTTCTTTTCAGTGGAAGAGATATCATTAGATGAAGATGTTATGTTGGTATCGTCAGCAAATAGTCTCGTTACACAGTTTAGGTTATCTGCAATATCATTAATATAAATTAAAAATAATAAAGGTCCTAATACTGAGCCTTGAGGTACTCCGGCCATTAAAATGCCTGAATTTGATAGAGTACCATTTACGATGACTCGTTGCTTTCTGTTTGATATATAATCTTTAATCCAATTTAGTGCATTTCCTGTTATGCCACAGTTTTCAAGTTTATGGATTAATCCTCTGTGCCATACTCTATCAAATGCCTTTGACAAATCACAGAACACGGCACAGAAGTGTTCCTTTTTGTCCAAAGATTCACAAATTTGGGAGTATAATTCTAATAATTGATGAACAGCACTTTGATTAGGGCGATATGCGCACTGATATTTATATAGAAGGTCATTGGATATAAAATAATGATATAAATGTTTGAATACAATTCTTTCAAATATTTTCCCAATGCAACTTTGTAACGATATCGGTCTATAGTTAGTAGAATAACATGTGTCACCTTTTTGAAGAGAGGTTTAACATGAGCTATCTTCCATCTGTTAGGGAATTTAGATGTACGTAAAGACTTGTTAAAAAGCAACTGAAGAGGAACTTTTATTGAATGGATGATACGTTTAAGAAGTTTGTGACTAATCTCATCTGGACCCATTGCCTTAGTTGGTGCTAGTATATTTATGATATCCGATATTTCTTCTGCATTTATAACTAATGACTCAAATCTATCTTTACACCATGGTTGACAAGGAGTGAGTTCTTTATTTGTATCATCTACTGAAGCAATAGAAGGAAACTATTTGTTTAATGTTTCCGCTTTTTCAAAATCACTGAATGCAACCGATAAATGTGTTGTTGGATCTTTTAATGGGGGAATTACCGTCTGACTTTTATGTTTATTTAAAATATATTTTAAATATTGCCAATATGTATTTTTACTTTCTGAACACAATTCTATCAGTTTACTGTCTAACGTATTTGCAAATTCCTCTTTAGCTATTTTTTCATATTATTTACTTTGTTCCTTTGTTTTTTATATTTCCTTTCATCGGTGGGTCTTTTCGACCGCAATGTCTTTTTCCGTAATCTATCTCTGATTCGTAGTTCTTTTCTGAGTTTACTGTTAAACCATGGTGTGTCATTCGGTCGAACAGTAACTGTCTGATTAGGTATACAGTTGTTAATATGCTGTTTAATTATAGATTCAAAATGTTCGCAAGCGATATCAACGTTTTGTGCGGAATTTATTAGTTCTTGCCATGGTTCTTTCAGTATTAAATTATTGAGTTTTACAAAATCACCTTTATCGTACAACCAAACTTTCTTTTCGAATGCTTTGCTATTGGATAAAATATTATTTAATATAACGTACGTAGCTTTATGGTCGCTAATACTCTCTTTAAATTGAACCACCCCACTTTCTTTGGTTTCACATGTTTTAGAAATAAGAATAGGATCTATTAATGTAGCACAATAGGCCGTAACTGTGTTGGGGTGTTTATTACATTTGACAGATTGTTACGCATGATGAGTTCATGCAGAGCGTGTTTTTGTACAGAGAGTACATCTTTATTTAGGTCACCATTAATGACTTTATATTATCATTAACACCTATATACGTTGTACAAGACTGACAAGAAAAAACAAAAACCCAGTTAGTGTGATACACAGGATGCACTCTTTTAATTTGTGTTCGATATTCGACCTGAAAATGGTGTTCAAATATTCGATGAAAATGACAACCGAATATTCAAATACCAACTAAACAACAACTGACTCATCAAACTAACGGATTTTTGTATAGTTTGAAATGTGTAAATGACTTTTATTAACCCCACAAAAGCTTGTTACATCAGAAAACATAATGAGTAGTGACTGGCAGTTAATCTAGCTATATATTTTGACTTGTTTAAATAATAAATACTGAATTATAAATATCATGAAAAAGACTAAAACAGTATGACGAAAACCAATATGCGCCGGGATATCATAGATAAAACCACCAGATCAGTCCACATGTGTTTTGATTTTTGTTCTGCTGTTGTTTGTATTTTTTTCAAGTTTTTTTTTTTTTTTTTTTTTGGGGGGGGGGGGGGGGGGGATTTTTTGGCTAGAAAATGTAAGATTCTGACTGCTCAGCTCTAAAGCTCAGATTCGGATGGATTTATTTAACAACACTCAGAAATATTACAATATCTAACAAAAGGACAATGTAAATACATAAAATATCTATAGTTAACAATGAACACCAGGTACATAATCAAAATAGCTAAAAGTTCACAAGACTAGATGCTTAAAAGGACATCCCTGAGTTTACTGCAATTTTAAGATGTTATCGACTAACAGAGACTTTTCAGCGATTGTAATTGCATATCAAATATATATTTCTGCATAAAATATTAGTGGCTGTATATTAAACGTGTTTCTGATCGTTCTAATATTTCCATTAGGTTAAATTTTATTTTATTTCCTACAATATTATTTTTTTGTACGTACGAAACAGTTTAGGCTTTTTACAAATATTAAGACGACCAGAAACACATTGAATATACAGACACTGATATTCTAAACAAGAAAATATATTTAATATGTAAGTTTAATCGTAGAAATATTTTATAAGTCGGAAACATCTTACAATGCAGCAAACTCAGAAATGTCCCTTTAAATAAAGCAAGGTTTTTCAATAATGGTGCATTACACAAAAACAAAATACCTTTCAATTTAAACACAATGGGATAAAATTATATAGAAAGAACTTTAACTGGTGATAATTACAACTCCAACATACCCATTAAAACAATTAGTAAACTAGTTGCAACAATATTAGAATAAAATAAATTTCAATTTAATGGTGAAAACTTTATCCAAATACAAGGCACTGCAATGGGTACAAGAATGGCCCCAAGTTATGCTAATTTATTTATGGGTTGTTTTGAAAAAAGTTCTGCTGAGCAAATGTGTTAGATCGCCGCTACTTTGGCTTAGATATATAGATGACATATTTTTTATTTGGGACCATTCTGAACAAGATCTTAATAAATTCATTGAATCTGCCAATCAACAGCACCCTACCATTCAATTTACATACACATATTCAAGGAATAACGTTACATTTTTAGATGTCGATGTCATTAAAACAGATAGTGGGTCTTTTTCATCAACTGTTCACACAAAAGTAACAAACACACACACCAATATTTACATTTCAAATCAGCTCACCCCAAGGCATGTAAAAAAGGAATTCCTTTCAGTCAAGCTAAAAGGTACACCAGAATCATTTCAAACAGTGACACGTTACAAACTAAACTAAATAGTTTGAAAAAACACTTCTTGAATAGACTTTACCCTCCTGTCATTGTAAATAATGCTATAGAAAAAACATCAATTGGACCCAAAGAAAAACATATCGAATCTCCTGCATCTACGTCTGAACAAAAAACAATGATACCTTTTGTCGTAACATACAACCCATGCCTACCAAATATTGGCCATATATTACACAGATATTGGGGAATTCTCGAACAGTCAAGTAAACTCAACATACTAGCACAAAGTAAACCAATTGTTGCTTTTAAAAGACCACATAATCTTAAAGACATGCTTGTTCATTCTAAACTACAATCTAATGATGATAATAAAAAGCACTCTGCATTAAAATGTGGTAAAAGTAAATGTAAAAATTACAAATTCCTTGAAGAAAAAACGCACTTTGAAAGCAGTCAAACTGGACGCGTTTATCCCATAAAACATACTATGACATGCTCTTCTTCAAACGTAATTTATCTTATCACTTGCACAAAATGTAGTATGCAATATGTAGGACAAACAGGGGGTAAGATGTCTTTACGTATGAATGGACATCGTAGCGACATCAATTTATATCCTAGTAAATCTACGTTGGTTAATACCCACTTTAATACGAATTATCATTCCATATCTAACTTTTCTTTTATGCCTATTGAACAAGTATTTAGCAATGATGAACATCATCGACTAGTTAGAGAAACTTTTTGGATACACGAACTGAGAACCAAAACGCCACATGGACTTAATGATAACGTTATATTTCATGTAAACACATCTTAGGCATTCAGTAACGTTATAAATATCCAATGTAGTACAGTTACATTACTTTGTGTTTCCATGTTCCATAATTAATTAAATAATCTTGTCTTTATAGTAATTTAACAAAATTGCTATAAAATGCATTTATACACTTATTATTACCTTTTTCTATTTACATTGTTCTTTAAAATTTCAATATGTTCAGTTAGTGGTGTAATGTCTGTTTTGACGGCTACTTTTCAATGCATTAACCTGCAGTTTTTAGACTACTGTTGTATCTACGCAGATCCTGTACAAATTGATAAAACAATATTACAATAATGGAAATGAGAGTGTATAAAAAATAAATCTGTTTGTCTCAATGACGTCAGGATGAGAATGACGTCAGGATGACGTTACGTCATCTTATTGTTAATTTGAAAAAGGCAATATGCCGAAACATGTAATTATTAAATAAGTGAACTGTTGGTAGTAGTTTTATTATTATATTTTTTCAAAATGTAATTTTGTTTTATATATATATATATATATATATATATATATATATATATATATATATATATATATATATATATATATATATATATATATATGCATAGCTCTTAGCGACCCCAATCAACCACTAAATGATATCCGGCGCGTTCACGCTCCAGTCGTTTGCAACAAAGGTCCTTTGTTACTACTGAATTGCGGAGTAGTCGTCGACTTGTTCTTTTATTTTTTGACGTTGATAAAGTTTTATATTGCTATTATTGTTTGTCACACACACACACACACACACACACACACACACACACACACACACACACACACACACTATGACAGCAGCTGGAGATGCACTTTAGTAAGAGAAATGTTCGATCCAAATATTCGAATATTCGCTCGCTAATTTGATATTCGATATTTACATATATATTTCTGTTTTCAGTATTTTGATTTGTGAAATTGAATAAATAATGGTATTCATTTCCATTATCAGCATTACACAGTTTACACCGCATGTTTTCTTTTGGATTGTTAAACTTGTATCTAGTGGCAATGTTAAATTTGATGTAGACAATTTAGTGATACAGTATTTATTTTGGCACGATATGTATAAAATTGGCCCCTAGAAAACTTTATAATATCCTAAAAAATACTAATGTACTGTTGATCGCAGATATTTGTTTTAAGTTTTGTTTATATGATTTGATATACTGGTTAGTGTTGATGAACCTCATACCCGTTTTATCGAAAATACTTCTTTTTGTGTGAATTTTATCAACCCACGTGGCGTTACTAAGCCTACTAAGACTCTGCTCTGAAACTCGAGACATGCTTTATGTTCACGACCCCTGCGCGTGCTGTAATCTCACCGTGGTGCAGGGGTGTAACATTCTCTTTGAGAATGGCTAATACAGCACAAATTGAAAGTTTTACACTGTTTTTATTTAAATCTTGAATTTTTATATTGATGTTGATCATCACCTTATTTGTTTGCATTACCATAGTTTGACACCCAATAGCCGATGTATTTTTCGTGCTGGGGTGTCGTTAAACATTCATTCATTCATTCATTCATTCATTATGTTCCCGACTGAATGCACGAGGCAGGCAGCATGCAGAACCGATCTTAGAATTCAAGAACATTATTTATCTCATTTAGAGTCATGTCCCCTGTACGACTTAAAAACTCCAGATATTCGAATACTTGAAAATACTATTTGAATATTTCGAATATTCGGACCGAATACTTGTCTTACTAAAGTGCATCTCCAGCTGCTGTCATAATGTGCGTATAAATTGCACCCACCTGACAATATGTTTCACCGTACATTATGTCGAAGCTTGTAAGGCTTTTCAGAACGTTTATTCTAATCCTGTCTGTGGGATGGTGCACAGAAAAGATCCCTTGCTACTAATACAAAAAATGTAGCGGATTTCCTCTCTAAGACTACAGTGTTCGAGATTAACGGGGAGACCAGAATTTAATTTTGGATACCACACTTCAATAACCCAGTATCCCACCAGGATACCATATAATATTGTTTTGGGGGGTTTTGCGGTGGGGTTTTTTAATAGTATGTTTTTATTTTTCTCTGAAACCACAAAAGTCGTCATTTACTGGTGAAGTCAAGTAACAGTGTCATCCAAGTTTGTAATGATGTTATTTATGAATTTCATTTAAGTGGGATACTAAATTCTCAGGTGGGATACCAGATTTTAAAATGTTAGTATCCAACTGGGATACTACCCAACAATTTTAAACTCGAACACTGGACTATATGTCAAAATTTAATAAATCAATGTGCTCTAATGGTGTCGTTAAACAAAACTAACTAACTTTTGAAGTGAAAGAACATACTACTCGACCGCTACGCGGTCTCGTGCTATATATTATTGCACAAAATAAACTCGTGCAACAAATAGGAAGCGAAAACAACGTATGTGGAGTTCAGTATATTTATTACTCTGTGTGTTGAGTTAATACATGGAAACAAATTATGATCATACACCTCGTCATTTCTTTTAATCCTGAAATTTGCTCTTCGACAAAAGGGTACGAAGGCAACACAATGATCTGGCAGGTGTGACTATTTTGTTCCCGGCAACAAAATGGGTCGTAACATGTACAGCCTCTTCTCCCCACCTTTGATATTCCGACGCCTATGTAAATAATAAATATATAAACTTACCGTTGAATTATAGACCTTCGACCACTTCGTATATTTCTGCATCCGTGGAAACTGGTTTCTCGCAAAAACTCTTCCCACACGCCGGCAACAGTTTGGGCATTTGTGGTAGTTTGTATCATGTTCTTTGGTTTTTTATCTCTTTTCCACATCATTTCACTTGATTCGAATACTAGAAGCTGAACACTCCAAGTATGAATTGCAAAATAATGGCACTTTTAAATGATTTTGTTTTGTTTAATGATTAACACTTTTTTTTAGCTGTAACCTATTACGTGCAATCTGGTAGTATTCTGGTCAAATTCTCCTGATAACCAATCACATGTCAGCTCCTGACTTATCACCGCTCTGTTGATTAACACTTCAAAAGCATTTATCACATTGAGAATTTGCGAAAAAAAAGTTAATATTAATTTCATTCAAAACAAAAAGTATTCATTATGCGCCAATATCAGAATGTATTACCTATAATGTGTTTGTTATTTACTGTGTTAATGTCCTGTGATAGTGCAATGTTGTTCTACCACTCCCGACTATTGACGTTTCCTGCCCCGAACTGTTGATACCGATTTCACGTGCAAGATACCTCGGACCCTAATTACAATCATTGTTGCTAGCGCTTGTATCTTAAGTGTATCCAGACTTTTCCACCACTGGGGTATTTGCTAAAGTCCCTTTTGTCCTAGGCACAGGATATAATCTACTAATGAGGGATTAGGGAATAATGGGTGGACAACAAGATGTATTTAAACAGCAAGACATAGTAATTGGTCGTATTGTTAAAAAACACGCACGTATGGGCCTATTAACATAAAACAAAACTGAATTGGCAAAAGAAAGGGTATCACCATCTATGGAGATATATTTAATGGACATTTAATTTCATTTGAACTTATTTTCAGTTAAGATTCAAGCATGCTGTCCTGGACACACACGCAAGCACGCACACGTACACACACACACACACACACACACACACACACTTCAGCTATCTGGGCTATCTTTCCAGGACAGTGGGTAAGCGGTTATTGGTTAGTGAGAGAGAAGAGGCTGTAGTGGTCTTACACCTATCCAATGATCCGTACAAATTCGATCCGGGTGGGATCCGGTACCGGGCGGCGAACCCTGTACCTACCAGCCTTATGTCCGATGGATTAACCACGATACCATCGAGGCCCGTATGGAACTTATGTATAGTTCAGGCGCCTCTGCAGGGGGAGGGTTGGGGGGTTGAGCCCCTCCCTACTCTAGCAAATTTCCTTTGTTCTATATATTTTCCAGGGGAACATTACTCAACCCCACCCCATATAAATTTGGCTCGCCAAAGTCAAGACCCCTCCCTTCGGAAATTCCTGCACACACGCCTAAAGTTTATTGTCCTTTTTGGTCAGGAAGTCTGTATTTGCGTGTTGACACGTGCGTTCTTGGTGTATGAGTTGTGTCTGTAGCTTGCGTTCTTTGTAGACAGTTGCAGTGGCGTAGCCGGGGGTGGGGGTGGGTGGGTGGGCATGGTTGCCTTGCTTTCCCCAAAAAACTTTAAAAAACAAAACTGTATTAAATTTTATAAAATAATACATTTAAAGGGACATTCCTGAGTTTGCTGCATTGTAAGAAGTTTCAGACAAATAAAATATTTTTACGATTAAACTTAGGCCTACATATTAAATATATTTTCTTGTTTAGAATATCAGTGTCTGTATATTCAATGCGTTTCTGGTCGTCTTAATATTTCTAAGAAGCACAAACTGGATTTTGTCTACAAATAATTTCGTACGTACGACAAAAAAAAATATTTTAGGAAATAAAAAGAAATTTAACCTAGTACAAATATTAGAACGATCAGAAACGCGTTTGATATACAGCCACTAATGTTTTATGCAGAAAAATATATTTGATATGTAATTACAATCATTAAAACGTCTCTGTTAGTCGATAACATCTTAAAAATTGCAGCAAACTCAGGAATGTCCCTTTAACATCTTTTTCGACTAAAAGTTATTTACAGCCGTTGCACTGGTAGCGACTTAAGCGTCACAATGATTGTCAGGTTAACTATACGTCACAGTCTAATCGATTTCCATCGCGCTGCGGTTTTTTTTTATTGGACGGATGGCATTGGTGACCTGGGCCCCGTACCACGAAGCGATCTTAGCACTAAGATCATCTTAGTGCATAAGGTAGCTATGCACTTAAGGTGATCTTAGGGCTAAGATCGCTTTGTGGAACGGGGCTCTGGTCATCATCTAGGAGCAACCATTCAGAGTATGTGTTGAAATTGTTAACGCACGTATATGTGTTAACAAGTATGTGTAATCATAAATAATACACGGTGTTCTCACCAACGGGTGTGTAAGAAAAGTTAATATTCATGGGGTTGAAGAACAGCTTCGTTTAACGAAAATTAACAATATGACATTATCTATCTTTAATCAGCTTTGTCCTGATTTGCTGTAGGCTAAACATGTTCAAACAATAAAGTTACCTTAATCTCCTTTTTCGGAATCAAAGCAATTAATTGTTCTTTCACCTTCACAATATGGCCTTAATTAGATTCAATCCTGCCATTGCAGTATACCAGTATCTTGGGGTGCGCGGATGGTGTGTGTGTGTGGGGGTGGGTGGGTGGGGGGGGGGGGGGGGTGGGGGGGGGGGGGGGGGGGGGGGGGGGTGTTTGTGTGTGTGTGTTGGGGGGGGGGGGTGTTGGTGTTCAGGTGCGCATGTTTCCGAATCTCACGGTTGGCTGGATGTTTCTGAGAATTTGATCATGTATTATAATTATGACGAATGTTCATGTACTTTGAATTACTGTGGCTGACTTTAAAAAAAAAGTTGCACCGCCTCCCAAGAGATTTCCCACGACTGGTACATCAAATGCCGTGGTATGTGCTATCCTGTCTATGGGATGGTGCATATAAAAGATCCCTTGCTGCTAATCGAAAAGAGTAGCCCATGAAATGGCGACAGCGAGTTTCCTCTCTCAATATCTGTGTAGTCCTTAACCATATGTCTGACGTCATATAACCGTAACTAAAATGTGTTGAGTGCGTCGTTAAATAAAAAATTTCCTTCCCAAGAGATATCCTGTTTGTTTCTAGCCCCTTTAGACCTTCTGCCTCCTTTTGTAATATGTGATTTACACACATTTAGTGTGCCAACTGATTTTCATTTTGCTGAAACTTACTTAAGGTTCAAACACAATTCGGAACTCCTCAAACTTAGTTTCGACATGTTTTGATGTACTCTAAGAAGAGAAAAGCATTCTTTTATAATGACACCTTAGCACAGCTTTAATCTAAGTTTTTCTGTGGTGAAACGTGGTCATTTTCACATCTACAAACAGAGAGAGAGAGAGAGAGAGCGAGAGAGAGAGAGAGAGAGAGAGAGAGAGAGAGAGAGAGAGAGAGAGAGAGAGAGAGAGAGAGAGAGAGAGAGAGAGAGAGGGAGGGAGAGAGATACACACATACATACAGAGATACAGAGAGACAGACAGACAAGCAGACACACCGATTCCACGTAGCTTTTGAGTAAAACTCGAGAAAACAGTCTAGTTGTATTGCAAATGTCATGAAAAATATTTGTATTACATTTGCAAACAACTGACAGTACGCTAATAGTATTGTTTTCTCAGACACCAATATGTATATCATATTTAAAGATGCAATCTCGTAACACACTCTTATAATATCGTTTAATACAAACACAAATACAGTTTTAAAGAGTTAGTGTATATTCCCTACAAACGTATATATATCATATAGCCTGCATGTTTTCATTTTGCTTGTCTTCAATAATGATGAAGAGTATTTTGAGGCAAGCTTTTTTCACTGAGTTTATGCATACAAATATCAAATAGAATTTTGCTCTAACGCCATTACAATAAATAATAATACCCGTGCATTGTACGTGTGCATATCAAACCTACAGACTGTATTTTTTCTTGATATATTATTTACCCTACTAATAATACTTCATATTCAATGTCCATTATGAAATACTGATGATTTGTGACTGACAATAATTAATTATATCCACTGATGTATTCTGTATCAGTTAAAGAATCAAGGTGTTTGTCAACCTTCAATATGTCGAGGTAGACATATCTACTGCTATCCATGGGGAAATTGTTTTGAGTCGGTGACAAACGTTTCCACCACTCAACATCTGTCAGCTCGCTGAATAAACAGAACGTGAACTCTTATCCTGTGCAAGTTTAGGTTTTCTAAGCTAGACTAAGTCACTCAGGAAAGGCAGTCCTCCTACAGGCGGTGCAGGAAGGATGAAACGTCCTTTTACGTATCTCCTAGGGAGTGGCGGTCCTCCTAAGGACGAGCACCGGATAGTGGATCATGGAAGCAATCACGACTTTGCCTTAAACCCCCCTTTGACTCTGTGTTGTGCAGAGTTACGATTTTGATCACGCAATACGGTCTTGCCATTCAGATTAAATTTTGGACGTCAGATCCCGGACGAAGAAGTACCTTTCTGCGCGGTTAAGACATGGGCGTACATAGGATTTTGAAAAGGGGGGTTCCAATACATAGGATTTTGAAAAGGGGGGTTCCAAAATAGATTGCAGAGATATTGGGCATATATTTCTATGTTGAGTAAATATAATAATGTCAGATATATTAAATTATTAAAAAAAGCGATTTCAGGGGGGATTCGGTCGAACCCATCGAACATGTTGGTGTCCATCTTGGTGTAACTCATACTGTGGCGTGCTCGTCTGGGGACGCGTTTTACATGTTGGTGTCCATCTTGGTGTAACTCATACTGTGGCGTGCTCGTCTGGGGACGCGTTTTACATGTTGGTGTCCATCTTGGTGTAACTCATACTGTGGCGTGCTCGTCTGGGGACGCGTTTTATCTTCCCATGCTGGTTGTCCGTTATGTCCACGCCACACGGCTTTTTGTCCGGATTGTCCTGCGCCACACGTTTAAATTCGTCTAAATCGGCGGCAATGGAGACCTGCTCCTTAACAATGGCATCAGGGATCTCAAACAATCCCCTCTTGCCAATGAGCCAGAAGGTTTCCATCAGACCTTTCCCCTGTAAATTAAGATTAACATTAAAACAGATGATTGTGTATGTGTTCAACTGTAACTATGCATGTGTAAGTGTATGTGTATGGGTGTTTATATATATGTTTGTGTATGTGTTTGTACCTGTGTAAGTGTATGTGTATGCATATGTGTGTGTGTGTCTGTGTCTGCGTCTGCGTATGCGTATGTGTATGTGCCTGTCTCTGTGTCTGTGTCTGTGTATGCGTATGTGCATGCGTATGTGTATGTGTATGCGTATGCGTATGCGTATGCGTCTGTGTCTGTATCTGTATCTGTGTATTTGTATATGTATATGTGTATGTGTATGTGTACATGTGTTTGTGTATGTGTGTGTGTGTATGTATGTGAGTATGTATATGTTTACGTGTATCTGTCTGTCTGCCGGTGGTGGTGCGCTGGTTGCAACGGTGAAAAACCCAATCAAAGAATGCGTTCACAAAGGAGATTAAAGAAAACATTAAATATATACAAATAATAATTAATAAATTGAAAACAAAAATGAAACAAAAAGATTTAAAAACAGCCCATGTTACTTGTATTGTCGTATTTTGAATATCAGTGTATTCAATGTGGTAATGGTCGTCATAATATGTGTAGCAGCTCAAACTGACGTTCGTTCATTGTAATGATGAGAAACACTGAAATGATATTCTAACTGATTCCGTCTACTTAATCTGTCGTGAAAGGGCACTATTAGTAGGAGCTATGTTAGAATGGCAACAAACTTGTGAGTGGAAGCTGAAATGACACGGAATTCGAAGCTGTATAAAGCTATATGAAATGAACTTATGGGGTTGAAGACAAATGGTATAATCTTATGGTGCGAAGAGATGTGAAACAAAATATGTAAGTAAGATAAACCAACACCTAATTAGTACGTACCTTAATATGCACTTTTCCCCTTTCAAGTATCGCATATTGTGGGTTCTGTTTGAGAACTTTCTGAGTGTCTGGCGTGATATGTATTAGCATTGCTGGAAAACAAAATGGTTAAGTGAACCGGGTGTTGACTTGTTCTCTAAAGTTATTTTAAATATTTTGTCTCTGGTTTGAAACAACCCCAACAAAACAAAACGTCCCACTTTTTGAAGACTGATATGTTGTGTGTTGACTGTAAAAGTATATCTTGATGCATACTAACTTTTAAAATGGTGACTGATAAACACTTATGAAACACAATGCTGTACCATTAAGTAGCTAATGAAAATAAAATTATATGTACAAAAAAGAATGACGTTTTTAATCACCATATACGTACGTACATACATACATGCATACACACACACACACACACACACATACATACATACATACATACATACATACACACACACACACATACATACATACATACTACATACATCAATACATACATACATAAATATTTGAAGTATACGTTTTAAATTTTTTGGATGCCTCAATAGCTCAGAGCGCATCGCTCGCTCGCTCTCTCTCTCTCTCTCTCTCTCTCTCTCTCTCTCTCTCTCTCTCTCTCTCTCTCTCTCTCTCTCTCTCTCTCTCTCTATATATATATATATATATATATATATATATATATGTATGTATGTATGTATGTATGTATGCATATATATTTAAATAATTTTTGGCATGGACAATAATTATTGTTACAAAAATAAATCACGTTTTTGCAATATTTCTTTAATTTATTTGTCTTGATGGTGTACCTTTTCTACAGTTGTCTGTGTCATCAAAAGGCATGTATACATAATTCAGTTTTATTACTAGATATTAGATTACTAGATAACATTATATTTTAGTTGACCAATCAGCGCTATCACATTCGTAGGAATTGTTAACAACAAATATTTACCTGAAGACATGATGTAACATGCCTGAAGTTTGAGCTACAGACTGTAAAAAAACACCTAAGTGGTAGTAGCATCCGATTTCAGAAAACATATTTAGACCATGATTTATACACATTGATATGTATGATGTCCAACTAGGCAACCAAGTAATCCAGAACAAGATTAAACAAAGCGCAAAAAAAACCCATCATAAAAACAAAACAATACAATATATACACATAAAAGAAGGGAAAATAAGGAAAACAACCCAAACAAACCAAATGTCAAATCAACTACAATCAGAAACAACATGATTATACTTCAACAAAAACTATCTTCCACTTATATGTTAGTGTAGCCATGTTTGTTTGCTTACGTCGTGCACTGGATTCCATTCTGGATGCTGTGTTGATCGTGTCACCAAAGAGACAGTATCTAGGCATCGTTAGCCCCACCACACCAGCCACTGCTGGTCCTGTGTGTAAACCTGGAACGAAGAACACGTTTATTTTATTTAACGACTTAACTAGAGCACATTGAAGTATTAATCATCGGGTATTGAATGTGAAACATTTGGTGATTTTGACATAATATTATAGTCTTAAAGATGAAACCCGCTATGTTTTTTTCATTAGTAACAAGATATCCTTTATATGCACTATTCCATAGACATGATAGCACATTTCACGGCCTTTGGTATACCAGTCGTGGTGCACCGACTGAAATGGGAAATAGCCTAAGGGGCACAACGACGGGGGTCGATCCTAGACCGACCGCGCATTAAGCGAGTGCTTTACCACTGGGACTTGTTCAGCCCTACCCGGAATAAATGACACCATACATGTATAGTCATGCACACCCAATAATCAATTTGTTATTTCCTGTTAAATAAAAATCAAGATTGTTTCAAGAGCATTCGAATCAATAACGCTCCATTACAATTGCATGCATATCATAAAACATGAACAATGTGTGTCACATTTTTCAGTCAGTAAATTTTACTCTAATGGCAATCTATTGTACTAAACCAAACTAATGGTGTAGTAACCCAGTATTACCTATTCGTATTAGTAACTGCGTGTCTCGCTTGTGTGGAATTGTATAGTTCAGCACACACCTCAGTAGGTTAAGCGCTACGTCGGCCATTTCGGTCACGTGTCTCTCTCCATTGCGCACCGGAAGTCCGCTGGCCACCATGTATGCATCCCCTATCGTCTCCACCTGTAACAGTGATTAGCAACAGAATGGTATTGGAAATCAGATATAGATGGGTATGGCGGGTGTCGTTGTTTTTATTATACACTGAAATATTATATCGGTTGAAATAGTTAATGATATCGGATTTTTAAAAATCCGATAGTGATAAAGTAGGCCTATTCATTTGAACCTTAATTGGCATACTTTTCTAACACCGAAGATACTTAAAACGGAACAGTAATTTTCTTATTATAGTGACATCTAAAGCCACTTGTGTATTTTAAATTATGTATTGTTATGTTGGGTCCATCCTATTCAAATAATATGCTTTAAGGCTAGCGGGGAGTGTTTATGTCCTTATATAACAGCAAAGAACTAACGAGTGTTTAACGGTAAAAGTAAGTTAGCATACTAAATACCAAGTAAAATGTTTAACGCAATCAAAATAACAAATACACTTGTAGCATTATTCCATTTGACAAAATTAGGCACACTTTCATTGATATCAGTAGATATTTGTCGAAACAGAAAACCAAGAGTGAAAGTCTTCAACTGAAACCAGAAGGTTTTAAAGTTACCTTGTATACGTCATATGTTTGGATGATGTCATCAAACAGAGAGTACAGTGAGTTGAGAAAATTCACAATCTGGAATATAGAAGGAACCAAAGAAAACGATTCAAGTCTATAGAAACGTTTATAATATGAATTGTACTTTTGCTTATTTGCCTACTTATACAGGTACTAACAATAAAATGTGAAACTTTGTTTCCCTGTCTGAAGTTCCTTTTCATCTCCATGACTTTCATGATCATACCTTATCTGTGGTCACCCTGGATAGTATAGCCTACAAAACAACAACAAGAACAAGAAGAAACAACCCCCCCCCCCCCCCCCCCCCCCCCCCCACCCCCACACAAAAAAAACCCAAACAACTAAAGAAACATGTAATTTACGAATGACTTTCAAAATCGAACGAATTTACGAGTGTTCACTGTTTAAATATGAAATATAATAAAAGCGTGCGTGTGCATGTATTTCTCATAATCCCATAAACGTTTGGTTGCGTGTAGACTTAATGATGCATACGACATAAACGATCACATTCAGTGTACCTGCATCGGCGTGCTTTCAGCGGCAAGACTCGTGAAGCCCACGATGTCGGAGAAATAGACCGTCACAGCGTCGTAATATTCCGCTTTCACGTGGTTTCCCAACTTTAGTTCATCAGCTACTGTCCTGATGGATGTAAATGTGTTTATAATAGTTGTCTTTAATATAAAGAATCACCATAACCATCATCACCTCCAACATCATCATCATCATCATCATCACAACCACCAACAACATCATCATCATCACCACCAGCATCACCATCACCATCACCATCACCACCACCATCACCATCACCATCATCATACCACTACCACATCTTCATCATAGCCACCACCTTCACCACCAGCACATCATTATTATCATCATCACCACTACCACCAACAACAACAGCAACTACAGCGTCAAAAATGATTCCGACGCTGTAATACTCACTTTGGTAGCATTTTATATAGAAGCGCATCTGTCTTTTTCTTCTCATCTTCCAATGCCAGCACCACCTCCTCTAGACGACTGGAATAGCGCTCCATCATCATAAACATGTTGTCCAGAACCGTCGCGGATCTAGATCGACATTTAAAACAATGAACATGTAACTGCACGAAGTAACTGGATACATTGAACATGTTGGCATCATATTATTGACATACCAAAAAGTTCATATTAAGTTGGTAGCACATTCACAATGGATGAACGAAGAAAACAATAGACAAATCAACCGTCCACATAACCGGCCAACTAATCACCTATCCAACCTACCAACTAACAGATCAATCAATCAATCAATCAATCAATCAATCAATCAATCAATCAATCAGTCAGTCAGTCAATCAGTTAGTCAGTCAATCAATCAGTCATATTTTAAACCTTCACCACCAACTACAACATGAACTGTGCATCATTCACCTGTACGGGTTGATGTGTTTGATTGTGAGAACTATCTTTTTGATGGACGGCCTCTGCAAGGGATCCTCCGCCCAGCAGTTACAGATGAGTTTTTTGAAACCCTTGCGGATCAGTCCCTGGTCGTCGTAGACGTCTGGTATCACCGGCCGCGTCACGTCGCCCACGGGGTGAGCCACGTGCTGCACGATCTCTGTAGTTAGGAAGATAGACACAGGAGTGTTTAAAATAGCACGGCATGCATGGGAATGGAAAGAACACAACACTTGCTAGTCTCCTACCGGACCAACCGGAGGGGACTAATGTTTCGTCTCAGTCTTTTTGTCTGTCCGTCCGTCTGTCCCACATATAGTTTGTTCACAATGCCAAACGATATTGAGCTGAATACTTATATATATAGCTTTATTATATACTGTTACAGATAAAGTAACGTTGATGGTGATTTACCAATTTTTTAGTTATGACCCTTGAACTTAGGCGATACGAAAGTTTGTTTCCCGGACTTGTTTTTCGCAATACGTCGAGATATTGAGCTACAATTGTGTGTATAATGTTATCATGTACCGTTACAGATCAGGTTTCACATTAATTGCAATTTACTCAGTTTTCACCAAGTTATGGCCCTTGGACGTAGGACATACAAAAATGTTTTGGGGCCCGGTAGGGGACATGTATTGTCTTAGCATTACTCACAGAATGCTTGTTATATAAGTTTTATTTGAGATATTCTGGCGCGCATCTTTAGTCCATGTCAGATGGCCATTATTATTACACCGTAACGCAATAATAATTAATTCACTCGAACTTGTCTTTCTGCACAAGCCAAAGTCTAAAAGAGGTTGTCACAACTACGTGACTGCTGTCACGAGTCACAAATATGCAGTGGCGTAGCGGAAGGGAGGGGGGCACGGGGGCAACCCCCATCACACTTTGTTTTATTGTTTCAAATTTTATAAAATCAAACATACATATATACATAGTGTGGATTGCCCCCCCCCCCCCCCCCCCCCCCCGGCCAGTAGATGGTCCCCCAGTGTAAATATGTACATACATACAATTACGTATGAAGCATCCAGCAATCCATGCACACTCGTGATAATATACATGTAAAGAAAACCAACCTTTTGGGGTGAGATTTTCCTTCTCAGCATATGGGCGATTGAGGCAGACCAGTTCCTTCAGTATCACTCCTAACGCGTAAATGTCCGCCTGCTGGGTCATGATGTAGGGCATCTGCAGTAGGATGAGGCGAACCAACTCAGGGGCCATCCAGAACAATCCTACGTGTAGAGAAGAGAAGTACGTAATTATTCACTTATCGTATGTCACACACGGTTTCCTGTTGGTTTCCTACTACTTCCACCCATCATACTGTAGATCCATCCATATTTCCATCCATCCATCCGTCCAAATTAACACTCATTCACCCATCCAAAAACACACCCATCTATCCATCCGTCAAAACTAACACTCATCCACCCATCCAAACACACACACACACCCATCCACCCTTCCAAACTAACACTCATCCACCCATCCAAACACACACACACACACACACACACACACACACACACATCCATCCTCCCAAACTAACACTCACCCACCCATCCAAACACACACACATACATGTATCCGTCCGTCCAAACTAACACTCATCCACCCATCCAAACCCCCCCCCCCCCCACACACACACACACATTCATCCTTCCAAACTAACAAGCCACCCATACACACTCAGCCACTAACCTCATCCCACCCAAACACACACACACATCCATCCACCCTCCCAAACTAACACTCATCCACTCATCCAAACACACACACACACACACACACACATTCATCCTTCCAAAATAACACTCATCCACCCACCCACACACACACATCCATCCATCCTCCCAAACTAACACTCATCCACCCATCCAAAACACACACACACACATTCATCCTTCCAAACTAACACTCATCTACCCATCGAAACACACACACACACACATCCATCCATCCTCCCAAACTAACACTCATCCACCCATCCAAACACACACCC
Organism: Gigantopelta aegis; assembly: GCF_016097555.1. Taxonomy (NCBI): domain Eukaryota; kingdom Metazoa; phylum Mollusca; class Gastropoda; order Neomphalida; family Peltospiridae; genus Gigantopelta; species Gigantopelta aegis. The sequence goes on along the minus strand of NC_054707.1, from coordinate 45,364,780 downwards.
ATCCATCCTCCCAAACTAACACTCATCCACCCATCCAAACACACACACCCATTCATCCTTCCGTCCGTCCAAACTAACACTCATCCACCCATCCAAACACACGCCCATACACCCACCCATCCATCCGTCCATCCAAACTAACACTCATCCACCCATCCAAAACACACACACACACACCCATCCATCCTTCCAAACTAACACTCACCCACCCATCCAAACACACACACACACACCCATCGATCCTTCCATCCTTCCAAACTAACACTCATCCACCCATCCAAACACACACCCATACATCTATCCGTCCGTCCAAACTAACACTCACCCACCCGTCCAACACACACACACCCATCCATCCTTCCAAACTAACACTCACCCACCCATCCAAACAAACACACACCCATCCGTCCGTCCAAACTAACACTCATCCACCCATACAAACACACATACACAGACACCCATCCATCCTTCCAAACTAACACTCACCCACCCATCCAAACACACACACACCCATCCATCCTTCCAAACTAACACTCATCCACCCATCCAAACACACACCAATCGATCCATCCACCCATCCATCCATCTATCCATACATCAATACATCCATCCATCCATCCATTTGTTCAGTTAGTCATAGTCAAACATGTACATCGGTCATTCACACAACTTAGTTCAAGTTTTCTGTTGTGACTCCCTATTTTATCCCCAAACTTGGAAAATGTATACGAATTAAATATAAACAAAGTTGTCAAACTATTGTCTTTTTAACATAGGGTATTTTCAGGTATGCATTACGTTCTAGAAAATCGAATTTCGAGCTTAGGACTATGTCAAGGACATAACATAGTAATACTATAAAGCAAGGTGTTATCATATGATTTAATTTAGTTCATTCTATGTTCGTCTTCATATTCAAGGAAGCTTTTTAGCTCGCCTTTCTGGGATATCTCACAGCACCTACGTTAAAGGCCAAAACCACGTCGCCTTGCCTACGAATCCGAGGAAACGTCAATGCCAAAAAAGTGACCACCACAGGCGCTTGTACTGGGGGAGGGTTTGGGGTGTCTAAACCCTCCCTTCTCAATCAAATTAAGGGTAATAAAAGAGAAGTATTTATGTTTATTTGTAGGTCCATAAACAGCGAGGGATTGCGAGGGGCCAAGACAAATATAAAAAGTCTTTAGTTTTAAAGCACCACCAGTTAATGGAGACTGATATCCAGCTCCTCCTTGGCTATTGACTTATTCCGAGTTCAAAGTCAGAATATACCAGTATCTGCAATTGCGCCACAAAGGCGATAGCTAACATAACAACTTAATCACTAAAAAAAACCACATGCTAATCACTGATGTTAAAATGCCATGTGTACCTACTCGTATACTTTTCATTCTCGTCAAATTCCGTTTCGAGAAGCTCATCCTTTTTTAATGACATCATACCAAAATCTGTCAACTTGCACGCCCAGTGATTGTCTATGACGCAGTTTGTGCTCTTCAGACTACCATGATACTTTATTGGTCCGCCATGGATATATCCTAAACCCTGAATAACGGATCAAAACAAAATAATATTAATATTAAATAAACCGTGCCATTTCGGGGTTATTAATACATTTATCTTCATTATACTTAACTATATATTATAAATATGTTTAATTGTGAAACACCTTCCATTTTGTTGGACGCATACAATATATTTCTAGAGAACGTGCAATACAAAACATTCCAAAAAAACCCCACTAACACCATCATAACCACCCCCAAAAATAAATTATGTTTACGCACCCGTCTCACACTTTTTGTGATCTAGTTGCGATGATTTTAATTGCAAACAGATGCAAGTTACTTACACCACATATGTCATTGGCAATGGAAAATTGGAATGCGCCCTCCAGTTTCATTCTTTCTGAATTATCGATGAGATCCTAAAACAAATTGAATACAGGTATGACTTTTGATGACTACTGTGAAATTTGTGCAAGAAAAAGAAGAAAGAAGGACATTATTTATTTAACGATGCACTCAACACATTTTATTTACGGTTATATGGCGTCGGATAAAATTTGTGCAAATGTCATACATTAAATTTGTAATACACCAGTTTTGCTTAGAATTGGAAAGTACATACTGTGAAATTCCTTGCTGCCTTTCAGTAAAAATATCTTAAACGGCGGTAATCAGCCAGTTTTCTCTTTGACACCCCCCCCCCCCCACACACACGCACGCACGTACGCACACACACATACACACACACACTGGGTTTTTAAATTATATTATGATTGTTTTTGTTTATTGTACAAGATCACAAGTCACAATATTGTCAGGGAGATTTGTCTTAATTTAAAATGGCGCGATGGCCTGAATGTTGCTTCAAGGCTAAGTATAACACCCGCTGACTGTGACGACCCATACGACATATATTTGGTAAATAAATTCACTATTTAATGTATCGCAAAAAATAGCCAATGGAAAATACAATGACTTAAAATACGTTGGTTTTTGTACCTGTAGACTTCCTTTCATACAGTATTCCCACAATACGTCAATCTTATCGTCTTCTAGGCACATTCCGGCTAGAGTAGCCAGATTTGGATGTTTTAAAGAAAACAGCTGTAAGTGTAAAATATAAATCAAATAATTAACAAATTACATTGTAAACGCCGTTGTTAATTCATATAGCAAATACTTTTCATTTTTACAAATGAACATGATATAACAAAATACTTTTAGGTCTTCCAAATCGAACAGAATTAACTAGATTAAATTAAAATATTTGTAATATTTAACATAACGATTTAATAACCTACAACGAAAGTCACAAATCACACAGTGTATACTACTTGTAATATTTCGTACTTTTGAAACGTTTACTTAATTTTTATATGCACAGATGTACACGTATAATGCTCTACACGGGTAAATATTAATGAATTCGATTAACAATAGATCCTATTTTTATCATTTCGTTGTAAAACATATATTAATTTTAATGTAACAAACAAACATAGCATCCGGTGACATTTTGTTATGTAATTGTTTCGATTTGTTGAAGTTTAGTCCATCGAGACACACAATGACGCTATAATAAAATTAGTCATTATAACATTATTTCGAACAAGCCAAAAAAACCCCACCCCGATTATTTGTCTACTAGTTTTCAAATAAAACAACAACAAAAACTACAATTAATTAAAATAAATAAATAAATAATATAATATAATATAATATAATATAATATAATACAATACAACCTAATTTCAAGCTAAATAGATTTAAAGGACACTAACCCACCTCTCTCATGTGTGTTAACAGTTCTCTGTCGAATTTGATTTTATTCTTTTTAATAATTTTCACCAAGACGATCGTGGATCGATACCGCGCGAGTTTGACCCTAGACTCACAGACTGAGGCGCCGGCGATCACCAAGCCGTAGGAGCCGAGGGTTGAACTGCCGGCATAGGTGGAGACAGAGTCACTCACAACGCTCTCCGTACCCATAGACATGAGCTGAAAATCCACACACAATATTCGGTATTTCGGTGTAATGGTTCAACCTATAATCTAGTTTAATGTCAATCCAAAAAACAAGTTCTACTACTACTACAGCTACTGCTACTGCTACTACTACTACTACTACACTACTACTACTACTACTGCTACTACTACTGCTACTGCTACTGCTACTACACTACTACTACTACTACTACTACTACTACTACTACTGCTACTGCTACTGCTACGACTACGACTACGACTACTACTACTACTACTACTACTACTACTACTACTACTACTACTAGTAGTAGTAGTACTACTATTCTGTCCTAAAATGGTATTCGAATATTCGATGAAAACGACGAAAATATATATATATATATATAAATGGGTTAAAGGCCTATTTAGTTGTGAGTCGAGTTGTGTGTATACTTGTATATATACTCTTCCAAAAAAGAAACGCAAAAGGGTACAAATGGGTTATAACTCCGATTTTATGTTTCCTACCGGTTCATGCTTTGTGAATATAAGGTCATTGCATGTCCCAAACACATTCCCACGGTTACATTCGATAAAACGCAGCTACTGTACAATAAAGTTCCAAAATGTGAATATTCGCAAAAACGCAGCCACGTGCAAACCATGTCACCACTGCACGTGCGTTGTCTGCACGTGCAACATGAACACCGACAGTATAAAAGTGCAGGGTGTTCGCTTGCCTGGCCTCTGTATCTGGCCGACAGTTGACAATCCAGGACATGCCACGTCTCAGTGAACCGCAGAGAAACAATGCCATCGGCCGACTAGACGCAGGCGAATCCAGAACGGCCGTTGCCAGGGCATTCCATGTGTCCCCAAGCACCATCTCCAGACTGTGGGACCGTTACCAGCAACATGGATCAACACGTAACCTCCCTAGATCCGGTCGACCACTGGTCACTACCCCCGGGCAGGACCGCTACATCCGGGTACGCCACCTTCGGGAACGATTGACTACTGCCACCTCCACAGCCGCAGCAATACCAGGTTTGCGCAGGATATCCGACCAGACCGCACGGAACCGCCTACGTGAGGTAGAAATTCGTGCCAGACGTCCAGTTCGAGGTGTCATCTTAACACCACAACACCGTCGACTCCGACTGCAGTGGTGCCAGATTCATCGACAATGGCCTCAACTGCGATGGAGACAGGTGTGGTTCAGTGACGAGTCCCGATTTCTGCTCCGACGTCATGATGGAAGATGTCGCGTGTATAGGCGTCGTGGTGAACGTTATGCGGCAAACTGCGTGCAGGAAGTGGACAGATTCGGCGGGGGTAGTGTCATGGTGTGGGCAGCCATCTCACACACTGGCAGAACTGACCTGGTCCACGTGCAGGGCAACCTGAATGCACAGGGCTACATTGACCAGATCCTCCGGCCACACATCGTTCCAGTTATGGCCAACGCCAACGCAGTGTTCTAACATGACAACGCCAGGCCTCACACAGCACGTCTCACAACGGCTTTCCTACAGAACAACAACATTAATGTCCTTCCTTGGCCATCGATATCACCGGATTTGAACCCAATTGAGCATCTATGGGACGAGTTGGACCGACGCCTCCGACAGCGACAACCACAGCCCCAGACCCTGCCCGAGCTGGCAGCAGCCTTGCAGGCCGAGTGGGCCACCATCCCCCGGGACGTCATCCGTACTCTGGTTGCTTCAATGGGCAGGCGGTGCCAGGCAGTTGTCAACACACGCGGAGGCCACACCCGGTATTGACTCCAGATGACCTTGACCTTGGTGGTGTGTCCTATCACTTACTCACAATGGACTAGAGTGAATTGTGAACAATCCTGCAACATTTGGTAATTATCGGACTCACCATTCAATAATTAAATCAATTCTCCAAATGTTACGACAATGTGGTTTTGCGTTTCTTCTTTTGAAGAGTATATAATGTAGTAGGAAGATAACACGACTTTTCACAAAATATCACTTTTTTGGCTTCTATAGATCTATATATTTTACAGATATTTAAATATAGCTGTAAAATATATAGATCTATAGAAAACCATAAAAGTGATATTTGGTGAAAAGTTATATTATCTCCCTTATAAATTATTTCGTTTTAATTACTGAGGTCAGTGTCGCTTCGTGTTTTAAATCTGATTATTACCAAAGATATCTGATCGTATTTGAACAATAAACAATTGTAATTTAAACAATTGGACTTATAAAAATGGACATGAAGTGCAGTTACGATAAAACATCTAAATTGATAGAGTACAAAGTTAAATAAGGAAAAAAAAATCTGTTTTGTTTAAAGACACCACTAGAACACACATATTTATTAATCATCGGCTATTGGATGTCACTGGGCTATGTCCCCCCCCCCCCCCCCACCCCCCTCCCCGTGAATACTGATGACACAGTGTCTTGTCGTTGAGTGTATGTTAAAGTTTAACTTTGGGTTCCATTTATGTTTAGTTTCTGTGGGGGTTTGAAGGATCTCTTTTTCAGGTATGTTTGCATATATTATGTTAAATATAATTTTTATTAATATTTCTTTTAAAACGTCCATGGTCAAGTAAATGTTTTGGAAAATATATCATGGCGTTACAGGATAAGCGAAATGTAATAACAAAATGCGAAATATGGTGTCAGAAATCAAGAGAGTTGTACATAATAAATATACCATTTCATGATGGGTTTTTTTTTTCGCAATTCGTATAAATATGGTTTTCACATATCACTCGTGACCAAAAATATAGCTTTTAGGAACGGATCTACTTTTATACTAATTATGATGAGCAAAGAAACGTTGTATTGTTCAAAATTACTTATGCATTTATTTCCAGCTGATGGTTTTGATTTTTAAAACCATTATGATGACATTTTTTTTTTAAAATAGGAACTACTGTTTGCAATAAAAAATAAATATAAATTTGTTCTATGTAAACGCTGCTACGAACAGAAAAATATATTACTCATCTAATCACAAATGCTTACCGATCTCCTTCGGGTCTTTCTAAAATTGAAATCGAGTTCAGAAAGTGGAACATTCCAAGCCATCTGATATATTTCCTGCTCGCGACGCCACCACCTGTATTGTATCATGGAATGAAAATTAAAAACTGTAGTTAACATTCATTACTGGACGCCGTGTATTTGGATATGAACTGTAAGTTCTGTACTAATATATACTATTATGAATAGACTAACGAAAACAAAGCAAAGTTGTTTGTTTGTTTGTTATTGTGTTTTTGTTTAACACTAATAGATCACATTTATTTATCAATTATGGCCTGTTGGATGTCAAGCATTTGGTAATTCAAACATATAGTCTTTGAGAAAACTCGCTAGTTTTTCATTTGCAGCAAGGGATCTTTTATATGCAGCAGAACACATACCTTTGATATACACGTTCGGAAGGGAAACGCACTCACAGAATGGGTCGAATAGAGTAAGAAGGAACTAAAGGCAGACTGATTCTGGTTGTGGATTAAACCATGGGATTTAGTTTGATTTTGTCTTTGTTTTGTCTTCCCTTTTACCTACGATTATGAAAAATAAGTTCCGTACTAATATGTACTATTATGAATAACCGGTGTCGTAGTTAAGTCATCGGACATAAGGCTGGTAGGTACTGGGTTCACAACCCGGTACCGGCTCCCAACCAGAGCGAGGTTTAACTACTCAACGAAAAACAAGTTCGAGTGAACTAATTAATATTGCGGAATGAATGTAATAATAATGGTCATCTGACATGATCTAACTTGCGTGGCAGAATATCTCAAATAAAACTCTATATAGGAAGCATTCTGGGAGTACTGCTAAACGGCCTCGGTGGTGTCGTGGTTACGCCGTCGGACATAAGGCTGGTAGATACAGTTCGTAGTCCGACAGCGGCTCCCGCCCAAAGCAGGTTGTAACGACTCAGTGGGTAGGTGTAAGACCATTACACCCTCTTCTCTCTTACTGACCACTAACAACTAACCCTCTGTCCAAGACAGACAGCCCAGATAGCTGAGGTGTGTGCCCAGGACAAAGTGCTTGAACCTTAATTGAATACAAGCACGAAAATAAGATAAAATGAATGAATGAATAATATGAATAGATTAACGGAAAAAAATGCAAAGTTTGTTTTGTTTAACACTAATAGATCACATTGGTTTATTAATTATCGCCTGGTGGGTGTCAAACCTAGTACAGTTTTTCATTTGCATCAAGAGATCTTTTAGCAGTATAGCGCATACCTTTGATATACTTGTTGGGAAGGGAAAAACCCAATCACAGAATGGGTCGAAGAGAGTTAGCAGCAAATTGTATACTAACAGTATGGGTGCCATAAAGGCAAGTTGAAATTGGTTGGGGATTTAACAATGGTTTTTAGTTTGATTTGGATTTTGTTTATGTTTTGTTTTGGTCTTGCATGTTTTTTTCTTTAACACTAATTATATATATTTAGGTGTAATAATACAAACCAAGACTAGAACAATTATCGACAAGCTACTACCAACGATTTTATCTGACATTTTCATTGATAGAATCCACCAAATGCTGCCACAGTAAACTTAAAATGGTATATTAGTATTACAATTAAATAGGAGAAATGGCTGCTAAATGGATGAATTCTAACACTCACCTTCCTATTACGACTGCCGCAGTGATGATAAGAGCCAAAGCTATTGATATCGTAGTCGCTAGTAATATTATAGATCCATTATCTGCAACAAAAGTTAAATATTTGTCTTGTTTAACAAAACCACTAGAGTACATTGATGTATTGATAATCGGCTATTGGATGTCAAACATTTGGTAATTCTGATATATAGTCAGTGAGGAAACCGGCTACATTTGTTCCATTAGTAACAAGGGATCTTTTATATGCAACATCCCACAGACAGGATAGTACTGGCTGGAGCTGGAAATAGTCCAATGGGCCCACCGACGGGGATCGATCCCAGACATATCGCGCATCATGCAAGCGCTTTAAAATCCGGCTACGTCCCCGCCCCTATCTGTAACAAATAGGCATGATTGTTTCAGAGGTTTAAATTTGTTATGTTTGGAAGCATTTTACACAAACAGTAAACCGAGTTTCCTCTCACTATAATCTCTAACTGAGACATTGCCTTCCAAGGACAGCGTGCTTGAAACGAACGAAGTTTTGTTTAAGAACAAAAACATAGCATCATTACATCCTCGCTCTGCAAACACAATTCGTTTTATATTGGTCAAAATCATACTTTCTCGATGATAAATGAATAATAAATATTGCGATGGTGAATGAGTAGTTTACTGTTCAACTACAAATCATTTATATTCTGTTTATATATTAAAATGAAATACCTCACCCCTCTACCAACCCTAAAAAGAAGAAAAAGAGCCAATTCCAAAACAACAACAATAACAACAACAGCAAAACATCTAGACATTACCAGGTGGACAAAACTCGTTATAAAATCCGCAATCAGGAATATCTGATGGAATATACTCCGAACTGATACGACCATCTCCCCATATTATGTCACGATATTGTACAACCGTCTGAAATCAAACACAAACAATTAACAGAAAACCCCCAACAAAAACAACATAAATTAAAGATGCACCCCCAACCCCCTTTAGCAAAATCACAGTATATAGAAAACAACGTGCTGAGATGCTTTTTCCTGTATAAAACTATAAACTATGGGCTTTCACCCTTTTAGTTTTATTCAACCGTTAATAGAAAGATTTTGTTTGTTTGTTGATCTCTCTTTAAATAGAATGATCGATTTCACAAAATTATACGATATTTAAGATAACGCCCCATATTCAGCTGAATTAATATATTTATTATTGTTTGTATATTACTTCACGTGGAAATTTTTGTATCATATCTTTTAATGGTTCCATCAGAACTTTAATGGCGTTTATTAATGATCTGTACCAGTAAAAGCAGGAACTCAACCTTATTGTATCGAACATTTGCACCGGGCTGTCCTGGCGTGTAGTTGAGTGAGAGGACCATCTGGAACGTGCCGTCTCGAGCTAGATCCCACACGACGAAGCTTGGGAAACGATCGCCCACACCGTTCATAAACACCTCCCCTGATAGACCTGTCAGATACAATTGGTTTTATTAATTATGAGGTAATATTACCATAACATAAAGACAGGACAAAATGAGAAAGAAATGAAGGGACGAAACAAAGAATGAAAGTAAGAAAGACAGAAATACCTTTTATCGTGGTGGTTAGTTGTACAAGACAATATAAAAATGATATATCTCATATTTGTGATTGTTCTTAATGAGCCTTATGTGTGGTATACAATCTTTTTTAAATATTTCAAATTCAGTTTCACTTGATGCAGGTGGTGGCTTGATATAGATCAGTTTAATTTATACTATTTTACAGGCTCCCCTACTTCCCAAGTTGGAGGTTTTCTATACAAACTCCGACATTGGATGACATACCAAGGGTGGACAACCAGGTACTGTTCCCGTCTCTTGGCGGCGTATTGCATCTTACAAGTATTGGCCATTGGTCATATTTAGAACAAGCCCGCGCACAGTTCTTTCCCATACTATGTTCCACCCCTACCCCTTTTACATATTATCCTTCTTTTCTTGTTTTCGAACGTCAGTACTCTTTGCAGGGGAAACGTGATTTTGAAATTGCAAGAACAAACGAGTTACCTGTAAATATTTTGTACTGTACAGTCTTGAAGAGTTCCACCCCGTTCGCAGTTCTGTTATTTGTAGCTGTTTCATTCAGAGCCATGGCATACAGGATCATGGCGTCGTACAGGAAGACAGAGTAATGGTCTAGCTATATATATATATATATATATATATATATATATATATATATATATATATATATATATATATATATATATATATATATATATATACATATATATATGTATATATATATATATATATATAAAACGAAAACAACGAACATCATACATATGCATCATATGTATTTGTACGTATGCGTCTCTCTCTCTCTCTCTCTCTCTCTCTCTCTCTCTCTCTCTCTCTCTCTCTCTCTCTCTCTCTCTCTCTCTCTCTCTCTAACTTTGGGAAAATATTTTTTCCAAAAGCAATTTTAATAGATTGACATATAATAGTCGTTGTTTTAGAATGTATCCAAAAATGGTATTGGGTTTATGTGAAACAGTAAATATTATACGAGTTATATTTAACAGAGCAGCGATTAGGCACGTACCGACATTGGTTTTGGAAGAGATGAATTAGAAAATATTGCTTCATATGCTTCCATCATCCCTGCTAACTGCGAGTCTGTGGCAACGAGGTAAGTAAATGTGAACTAAGATTTAAAAAAAAGAAAGGAAAAAACCAACAGAAAACAATGTACATATAAAGAAACCTTTTCGATAATTTCAACAATTAAACCCTATATTAATAATTATTTTATAGTTTGGAAAATATCGATGAATATTTAGCGTAGGTTCCTTTCCTGAGATCACTTCTAAACTACTGTACATTAAACCGTAACTATAATAAAATATAACACAAAAACACAATAAACCACATAGTAAAAATAGCCCATGCTCAATATCTTCAGAGAGATAATTCGTCACGAGTGTTCTGTAATATGGAAAATATCAGCTGAGTCTATGTTAATTTGTATTTGTCGAGGTTCTGCCGAGACAAATACCGATTAACTAGACGAGGTAGCGAATTCTATTTTACACTTTAACATTTTAATTCGATGTTTAGCAAATCACAGTACTAAAATCGCCTGCATCGGTAATATAACGTCATCACGAGTAGCCCAAATTAGTTTGACGTCACGCATTTTAACTAAATCTTATGAAACCGTTACGCTCAGGTATACAGTTACTGTTGTCTTGTAAACAAATGACCAATTCACAGCAACACATTAGTACCTAGAGACCTTGCAAATTTGCATATACCTTTAAATTTGCATACCATTATTAACCGGGTTAATACTTAGAGAATAATGAATACTCAAACGAGCTACGAGGCAATGCCGTTTATCTTGCACGAGTGAATTGATGTTTTCCAAAGGCTCGGGAAGGACAACATCAATTCACTCGTGCAAGATAAACGGGATTGCTGAGTAGCGAGTTGGGTATTCTATTTATTACCTATTTTCAATATTTATCATTTTATGGGAGATTGTTGAACGATATTGTTGTTGAAAATAAGTTTGCAAGTTGAGAACAAGAGACAGCGTTGTGTCATAGCTGTGACGTACGTATCGCTGGTGACGTAAGTTAGTTGTTGACATAACTCCCACCGTGGAAACTATTCTTACACACAATTAACCGCCTATAGTAAAGCACTGTTTATGACGTCAAAACGTATCTAGGGGAAGACATATTTTTTTCTTTCCCTAGGGAAAGATAATTTTCCCCTCCCCACCTCTCTCTGCCCATATGGGTAATAGAGGTTATTACCAGAGTGATTTTCGGTATCGTCAATATTATATATTAGGATTAAAAATTGTATTATGCGAGCCTCTGGCAAGCATAATACATTATTTTTATTCCTAATATATGATATTGACGATACCAAAACACACGAGGGTAATAATCTCTTTATCATATAATCTGAAGCTTAATACGACGTGTTTTTGTAAACTACACGCAGCTTTAATTCCAGTCCACCATTACTAGATATTCAAATGACGTAAGAATATGTGGCGCTGTGTCATTTTGAATGTAAATGACGTCAAACCCAAATGACTTCATTTTGGATGTCCTTACATCAAAATAAACTAGTGCTTAACGTTTATTTGTTTTCTAAACGCTGGACTGCTTTCAGTGTAAAATTGCTATTGAAATGTTTTCACTTGATGACTATGAATACATAGGTCAATTATGAAGTGTCACCCTTGTACGTTTGCTTAAATGTCAATAAACCTAGTGCCGTGACCTCGATAAATTTACATCTTTGCAAAGTTATCAAATTCTTAAAGTATGCGATCTGAAAAAAATATCACATACTTTGATTGCACTGAAAATATAAGATATTAGATGATAAACTAAATTATCACATAGGTTTATGACATGAATATCATGGGTAAGTGTTAAGATAAAAATATATATACTTCCGCTAGTTTGTTAATTTCAGAACAAATTTCGTTTCGCAAGACTGGCTTAATTTCCCATTCTTACCGTCACAAGATAACAGTTAAAGTTTGTTTTATTTAACATCACCACTAGAGGATAAAGACAATAACCTACACCGTAAATCTGTTATTCTTTATCCGTCTCTCCCTCCTACAGCGCAAATATTTGATCATGTGTGTTGTCACAAATTAAGTGTATCATAATATGTATTATTTTGTTTACCCTTGAATCATATTTTCCGCAGCACTACATGTCGTAGCAAAATAAAAAAAAATAGTAAATGCCACTTGGCAGGATTTGAACATATTGCACGGATTCGCATGGCATTTGACAGCTCACGATCTTACCTACTCGACTAACGGGCCTCCCGTTAAGATTGTGTGCTATCAAATACTCGGTTCTAAACTAATATAACAGTTTGGTTTTAATATACAGCAATTGTTTAAACTGCAACGAGGCTAATGACGAGCTCGGGGACCAGTAATCCACCAACAGAAACGTCGACCCAGTAAATATAATATGTAAAAAACAGTGTCAAATGGCAGGATTCGTACTTGCTGCATCTATTCGCCAGGCATAGTATAGCCCGCGACCTTAACCACTTAGATATAGGGTCTTCCACAAAAAACGGAAGTATATTGAACCGTCGTTAAGACAGTGTGCTGTCAGACACTCAGTTCGAAACTAACGTAATATACAGCTATACAATTACCATTATACTTACATACAGCAGGCTCCCAAACGCAGTGCGAGCATCATCGTCACGGCCGTCCTGTCCCCGCCATAACGTCTCGTTGTAGATAATGTTAAACTCGGCCAAATCCATCTCCGTAAACAAATACTGGTACTCGCCATTGGTCATCCCGTGATCGTGAAACGCCAACATGTATCGCCGCAGTTCTGGTCTGGGTATCATTAAGAAAATAACTGAAATAAGACAAATGAAATTAAAATGTACGTTAGGATTGACTGAACAAGACGCTATCTCATTAAGATAAGACATTACCGTCAGTTAAACATCATGAACTATTAAAGCTATTATGTAAAACACCATATTATTGGTACTTGGACACCAGACAATACATATCGATTACCCTATTCAGTATACAATGCAGACGTTCATTTCTGAATTGCACGAGCACTTCTATTTACAGCTCTGTAGGGCCTATCATTTTTTTTTTTTTTTTTTTTTAAATAATTTAATAACTGTTTATTTTTTCTTGACCATTCCCTTGTTGACAAATATCAACCTATGCAAAGGGAGAAGACATGGGTTGTTACAGTAATTTTATATATAATTTATACACACACAATGTAGTTACTACTTTATAGGCAGACTTAATTAAAATAATATATTCACAAGGACCTGGATTTTAACAAGTATCTAGAGTAAATGAAAGTATATAATGATATATGAAAATGAGAGAGAGAGAGAGAGAGAGAGAGAGAGAGAGAGAGAGAGAGAGAGAGAGAGAGAGAGAGAGAGAGAGAGAGAGAGAGAGAGAGAGAACAAAAACAAATATGCACACACATACACACACACGCACGTGTTTTGATTATGTACATATTTATCATTATATATAACAACATTTCAGTGGTCTGTAAAAAGAAGTAGGGTATACAATAGGCATACAGATATGAAGGTGTTTTACTTTACATCAATTTTACGTGACCTGTTGGGGCTGATGAAAACAAATGAATGAACAAAAGTAATTTTAAGATTATATATCAAATAGAGAATGGTACATTGCCCACTTGGTAACGAATTTATTAAAGCAGTTTTTACTGTAGTGAATATGTTTCTCAATCAGGTATCTTTGTTTAACTTCGTTTTGGAAATGAATAATGTTTAACTGTACATTTTGCACTTTGCATTTATATATAAAATACTTAGCTAACAATAATAATAAATCGAAAATATTATCTGTTTTATTATTACTTTTACATCCAAATATAACAAGTTCAAATGATAAATTTAGGTTAAATATATGATTACAAGATTTTAATAACCAATTCAAACATTTTTTCCAAAAAAGCTGAACAACTTTACATTCCCAAAATAGATGTTCTATAGATTCTCGCATTTCATGACAAAAAGTACCCATTTCACTGTCAATAAGTTTTAGTTTATAAGCAAACGTGTTGGTAGTCAGTATCCTGTGTAAAATTCGATACTGGAACCATCTTAATTTTATTTCTTGAGTGGTTATAAATGGCTTTAAATAGATAACAAACCAGTTTAGGTTGGAAGTGAAATGAAGTTGCCATTTTAGTATGGCAATATTTGGAACTTTCGACAACGTTAATGTATAATAATATAATTTTGAGCCTTTTCTAATAGAGAAAAGTGTCCGTTGAACCGGAGAATCGTCCAAGGAGATATTTGTTTCAACTTTTTAAATATTTGTTTTCCTAAAATATGACTTAACGGAATTAACGACGCCATGATATTCTAGAAAAGAAACATCTAACTCGTATATATGATTAAATTCATTTAAAGTAAAAAAATCTCCTCGCTCATTAACAAGATCGCAAATCTGAGACATGCCTTTCTCAAGCCATTTCTTTTTCAAAAAGGTTTTCCTATCAATTTTTATTTGGGAATTTTAAAAAATTGGTTCAAATAAGAAATCTTCAAAGGATGTTACTTTTATTGCTGTCGAGAAGTCGTAAAAAGCCTGAATACAGTCCTTCCAAAACAGGTTATTTACATTTTTGAAACATTTTGAGGAGAAGTCGTTACCAAATACAGAAATATTACGAAATTGAGGAAAACAAGCAAATAAAATAGGTTTCCATTTTGAATCTTTCGTTTCCAATTTTCGAATCCAGGTAATCTTTAAAGCCTTGATATAATTAAATATATCTATCATACCGAGGCCTCCTTCTTTAACAGGTTTACATACAGTTATTCTTTTTATCCTATCTGGTTTTTGGTTCCATACAAACCTGAATACTATTTTGTTTAATTCACACTGAAACGACTTAGTGGGGTTTGGTAAAGTTAAGAGTAAATAGTTGAGTTTAGATATTAATAAGGCTTTTATTATAGCTATTCTGCCAAGTGGTGTTACAAAACAGTTTAGAGTTGTAATTAAGTTTAGTTATTTCAGAAATATCAGTACTAAAGATAATTCCAAGTGCTTTAAAAGTTGGAGGATTCCATTTTAGAATTAAATGTTGTAAATATCTTACTGAACTATTCTTTTGGGAACCAATCCAAATAACTTCAGATTTATCACAATTCATTTTTAGTCCTGATAAATCCGCAAATCTATTTAAAGTTGCTATAGTTTCTTCAAAAGATGTTCTGCTACCATTAAGTATACAATCTGTATCATCAGCGTATCATTGATGACCCTTTTTTCGGGTGAGGTTCCTCCCCGATTATTGCAAGCAGTGTTAGGAGCACATTTCGTATGCCATAGTGCGTATACGTACATATGTAATCCACAATAAACAGCGACTACGCACATACGTATAGGAGACGCATACATGGAATCTACACAACTCATTTGCATAGAACGTGATTGGTGCGGATTACGTATTACAGATTACGTATACGTATAGGCATGCAATTCAAGGACAATTAGAATTTTCACCTTATTTTTCCACTTCGATCCTGTGCATACAAAAGTTGGTAGGAGTCGACGTCACTTCCTTCCGAAATAGAGTACCGGACGTGACGAAAACGAAACAAAATGGCTAATGGATGCCCCCAGTTATCAAGAATAATTACGGGATTTTTTATTAACTCTAAAATTACGCGTTTTTCATTTCTTAAAGTGTCAGTATGTGTTAGTGGTGGTTCGGGTATGCACCTTTCCAACACATAAGGCTCATATTTGACTTGAGTTCTCCTTTAAGGGGTGCTTTTTTTTTTCTCATAATCTTGGATTATCAAGAACAAAAAAGAAAAGAAAAAGAAAGTAAGTTTGCAAAGTAATGACATGCTGGCTGGTACCAGCTTTGGTTAGATGGTCGTGCATTTTGTTACCTTGACACATGTAGGAATTTGCATTATTATGTTTTTTTGTATGAAAATCCACTGTATGTGACGTTTGGTAAGCCTAAGCTTTTGTCGTTTTGAGTTTCATATTTCTATTTGTATGTATGGTATAGTTACATAACAAACACTGTTAAATATGATCACATTATAATAATATAATAATACTTCGTGCATTCTTCTTGATAGACTCGAAAATCTCGCGCAAGTCGTTATCTGTAGCACGCAAAGACACTACGTATTGGTTGACCAGGTTAAATTCCTTGTCTTCAGTAAACTTCGTAATCATAGCGAGCGCTAATGTTTTTGTGTTCGGCACTTCGTCCGTATACAATATGGCTGCTCGACTCCAGTTGAATTTCTCACTGATTGAATAGAACATGTACACTGAAAAAGAAATAAAGAAAGTTCGTAACATATATGTTTTTGTATCAGTATAGATTGATCACTTGATGTTTAAATGCAATAATAAGTTCGCCATGTCGATTAACTTTTGCAGTAACACTGTGTAATAACGAGGATACAAGGCGTTTTCTTGATTAAAATATGTGAAAAGTGAGCAATATGTGATAACAAAAAATATGCAAAATAAATAAATAAATTATGATATTTTTTTTTACATTTTTGTAAATGCAAACAAAAATAGAGAAAAAAAGAGAAATGTTTTATGTATGTAAGCAGGGGTCGAAATTGGCTAAAATTCCTATAGAACCGAACCAAAACCTGCCGGAATAACCACGGTCATAAAGTAGACGCACGCAAATAATTGCCGGTCCGACGGGACGGCATGCAAAAATAAAATCGGCCATTGGTGATGTTGACCGAAAAACAAAATCGGTATTTCAATCCCTGGTATGTAACGTAATGTGTGTTCATACTTACGTATGTGTCTTTGTCAGTCAGTCCTGACGCCATACAACCGTAAATATAATGTGTTGAGTGCGTCGTTAAATAAAACATTTCCTTCCTCGTTAGTCAGTCAATTAGTGTGTTTGTATCTATCTCTTTTCAATGCATGTTTCCATTCGTGCTTCTTTCATTCATTTAGTGTTTTTTAAACACGTACTGTGACATTACTTTTATTCGTGGTGGAGAAATTGGTGGACTAGTGCATGCAACGAATTTAATAAAACAAGACAGGTAGTGGCGGTCCTCGTTTTAACTGTGCAAGAGGGATGAAATATCATGTAATGGATCTCCTCGCTAGCGGCTGCCCTCCTATATACGAGACACTAGATAGAGATTCTTGGAATCAACCACTATTTTGCTAAATGTCCAAGTGTGTAGAGCTATTGCCCTGATCATCTATTATGGTATAACGATAATACAATACATGTATACATATACTACCAATTTATGATACAACCTTCGGAATGTTTTGTTTTGTTTGTGTGTGTTTTGGTGGTGTTTATTTTGCAAAACCACGACAATTTAAGCCCAAGAAAATAAAATATTTCACAGAAATTAAATAACCCTCTATTTCTACTGTCTTTTCGTAAATGAGATAATGATGTAAGAAGATGATTGTATTCTTGTCTTACCCAGTGACGTAATGAAAGGTTTGTTTCGGACTGACGCATCTTAAGTGGATTTGTCTTACCCAGTGAAGTAATGGGAGGGTTGTTCGGACTGACGCATCTTACGTGGATTTGTCTTACCCAGTGACGTAGTGGGCGGTCTGGTTCCGACTGACGTATCTTACGTGGATTTGTCTTACACAGTGGCGTAATGGGAGATCTGGTTCGGAATGACGTATCGTATGTTTATTTGTCTTACCAAGTGACGTTAGGGGTGGGGTATGGTTCAGAATGACATATCGTATGCGGGTTTGTCTTACTCAGTGACATAATGGGAGGTCTGGTACGGACTAACGTATCTTACGTGGATTTGTCTTACCCAGTGACGTAATGGGAGGTCTAGTACGGACTAACGTATCGTATATGGATTTGTCGTCTACTGTATGCTCCCTCGACATCCACGTAAAAACCGGTATATCGTAAAATCCAGCTAAGTTTGCCACTGGTTGCAATGCTGAAATACAATAAAAATACCAGATAATATGACAAAGTTACGCGATGTGTTTTGAAGTAACCAACCAATTCTAACGTGTTTCAAGTAACACAATGTATGTATTTTAATTTTCATTAACTATAGGTAGTATTATAAGGCGTGGCATGTTATGTCCTGAAAATAGGATATTGAATATAAAGATCACCCTATCCGGTGATAATTAAGACAAAATGGAGCAACCAAAATTTTGCCAACTTAATGAAATCACTACGTCATACGTATCACATAGATGATACACATGCATGCGGGTGAGTGTATTGAAAGAAAGAAAAAACGTGTAATGATTATAATCGTCGATATCATCACAACTGATGGTCTTACCGTTAACACACGGTGGTCCTATGATCACGTCGATGTGGTCGTGTAGTAACAGGTACTCCGTCAGACGACCTATACTCATCTGGCTGCTGCAGGCGGAATCGAGCCACGTAATGCTAAAACAGTCAGATAAACTGATGCCAAATGTCTTAAATTTCATAACATTAAAATATACAAGTTTAAGCATAGTCGTATAAAACACGTTGTAACAGCAGTTGTCTTTTCCTTTCTGTATGTTATCAGACAGTGATTGTTTGACATCTTTCATACACTTCAAAATAATTTAAAACAAATAATGTAAAAAATAACCATGCTTTTTATACATGAAGTTGTAGGCATTTTGTGTAAATATTGCATCATTGCTATGGTTATTATACTGTGTTTGAAAACAAAATAACGATTGTTAATTGTTTTCGTATTGGCACCAGAACGCAAACTGAAGCCCCTGCGCGTGCTGTAACCTCACCGTGGTGCAGGGGTGTAATATTCTTTTTGAGAATGGCCAATACAGCACAAATCCCCTTGTTTTCTTCGGGACACAATTGAAATTTTGAATAAAAGTCAGTATCTATCTGTGATATTTGTATTTTTTGCACAGTTCTTTGCACTGTGTTTTTTATTTAAATCTTGAATTTTTATATTGATGTTGA
Organism: Gigantopelta aegis; assembly: GCF_016097555.1. NCBI lineage: Eukaryota > Metazoa > Mollusca > Gastropoda > Neomphalida > Peltospiridae > Gigantopelta > Gigantopelta aegis. The sequence goes on along the minus strand of NC_054707.1, from coordinate 45,345,135 downwards.
TAATCACTTTATTTGTTTGCATTACCATAGTTTGACACCCAGTAGCCGATGTATTTTTCGTGCTGGGGTGTCGTTAAACATTCATTCATTCATTCATGCAAACTGAGGTTTATGGTTCAACTGTATATACAAACTGCAGGAGTATATTGTAGGTGCATCTAATTTGTGTCAACATTGCATGCATTCCAATAACCAGGCGGTAAAGGTTGTGGTAACGTGTACATATATAACATACTAACTTCAG